>NW_010108588.1:4452-51792 GCF_000699245.1 Pterocles gutturalis | reverse complement strand
TTTGTTTGCACATTTTTCTAAAGCAGAATATTTCATTTTATAACAGGATGGTGGGTTTATAAGTTTCTGTTTAAATAGCAACTAGCAAGTGCTGAAAGGAAAAAACCAGGAATGAAAACATTGAATGTTTTCTTAAAAGGGATGTTCTTTCTTCTGGCTTTAATTTTTAATCCAGATTTTGGTGCATCTGGCACCTCACAAACCTCTCAGCTCTGAAGTTACTCCGAGATCAGTACACCAGTAGTCAGCCCAGTCTAAAAAAGCGTTTGGTTTGTGCACTGCCATAAACTAGTGGAGAAAAATTATTGCAGATCAAAATTATGAGGTTGCTGGAGCAATTTCCACTGCCAAGACGAAGAGCAGAGGGAGGGACAAGATGCAAATGCTGGAGCTGCAGTCATCCAGCAGCACAGCAGGAGCGTAAAGGGTAATGGAAGAAGGGGAGGGGTACAGTATGAGAGGAGGGTTGAAGGCAGCGATCGTATCAAGAATCACTTATTTTTCTGAAGTGGCATGCCAAAAGAAAATGTTATTCCCACTGATCCAGTAAATGATTCTGTTTTCCATGGAGGTGGCTTCAAGGAAATAAGGGGAAAGAAGAAGGTCCAGTCATGCAAAAGCACAATTTGCAGTTGGAAGCTGATTTTGAGCAAGAGCCAGACGAGAACACCTTTAGGGAAGACACGTAGCTCAACCTCATCGAGGACTACTAGGACCTAAAATGGCAGTTACACAATTAGCAAGCACAAAAGGCTTTTTTAATTAAAAAATAAATAAGTAAGGTCAGCAGGCTCAGGGCTGGGTTAAGAGGTGTCAGAGCTGGTGTATGTGCCAGCAGCAGGCAGGGACCCTTTCCCTGATTGAGATACATACTGGGTTGGGCTTTAAAGCAAGCTACTTCTGGATATTGTCCCAGGGGCAAAATTAAAAGTCTATTGTAACAAGATGAGCAGCAGCATTAGACATGTGGGACTCAAAAGGACATTTTACCCATCTAAAGCATTAAGAGAAAGGATTTGCATTGTACATTTGTACGGAACGGAACAAGGGATTTTTTTTTTCTTTCTAATTAAGTGGTATTGAAATATGCAAACTGTGCACTGCTCTCTCACTCTGCTTGAATTAGTGATTTACAATGACAGTTTACTTTTAGTTTCACACCTGGAAATAGGACATAAATCAAGTGATAAGCTGCTGACAATGGTCTCAAAATGGAGAGCACTTTACCCAGGAGTTCCTCGGAGCTTGCTGAGCTGGCACTGCATTATAGCAGATCCGGCAACGTTATCAATTAATGACAGGAGCTGAAGCCAGTTAACACACTAACAAACTCCACTGGTGAACACTCGTCCTCAGTGTTTTTAAGGGAGAAGAGATAAAAGTGCCACTGCCTTCAGAAGGTCTTTCAGGAACAAATTAACATTAGCACCCTGCTTTTCATGAGCACTAAGCACGCCTTGCGGTAGAGAAAATTTCCTGTGAGCCCAAGAGCTGCAGGTGCCTCTGAGACCTGAGACAAATCCCCAGACAAGGGCAACAGCCTCCACCCTCACAGCCCAGTGAGAACTGGGAGCAAGGCTCAAACCACTTCCCCGGGATGCTGTGCTGCTGGGCCAATGCAGCAGCCAAACACTGTGGGGACTGTCCCCAAACAAGGGTGATGTATGCAGAGGAGCACATACGGCTCCTGTCTGGTACCACAGCACTCACGGGCACACAACACGGGCTGCAACACCGCTGCACCCACCTGCTCAGCCTGCAAATAGGGTCAGGGACAGCAAAATCTCTGCCAAAACCAGGTCCATTTTCTAATGCCCACAGTTGTCCATGCAGAAGAGCTGCTTCCCTGCACCGCTGGCTGGCAAAACTCAGCGAGGTCCCTGCTTCCACGTCTCCTTGGGAAGTCCCTGTCCCCCAGCCAGGACAGGGATCTGGGGAGCCTCTCCCACAAGCCAGCAAATATTTACAGCGTATCACCAGTGCCCTGAAGCACAGAGGGGGCATCGGAGGTCGGAGAGAAGAAAAACAGTAAAAACCCTGAGGCCAGAAAACAAAACACCGGCACAGAGAAACCAGGCACAGTGGTGAAGATTGACTTCTGTCTCCTAGGAACAGTTTCAAGAAAATGCCACAGCTCATTTATGCTGATCCACTCTGGGCTTTGCTTGCCCCCACCAGCCAATTTGGCACCATCCCCGACGGTGTGCCATTGGTTTTCAGTGTAGTGTGCCTGGGAAATCTAATTGTTTCTCGAAGCACTTTCTAGTTTGTGAAGTTCTTTAGAGCTGCCATGCTCCGTGGCAATCAAACTGTCTAAATAAATATGCAAAAGTGTGCTCAAGCCAGAAAGCCTTCCAAGGAACCAACAGAGATTTTTCCGCAGTCAGTGCGGATCCAAGTAGTTTACAGTTTGTTTTTGTCAGTACCAGTGATGCACCAGAGCGTACGGGTACAGAAGGGTGCAACATCTTACCCTCTTGCAGTGTGCCAGGACAACAGGATTAACACCAGGGATGTGAATGCAAGACATTAGCAGCCAAGAAACACACACGCGCTCTCTCACACTCTCATGCTCTCACACATACAGTTCGAGCTGTTCTGTCCCGAAGCTAATGGAAAACCTCTCTTAATATTGCATGTGGAAATGCCTGATAGTTGTAAATAACTTTTTTTGTGTTTAGTTTTTCTATAATGAAACAGCAGTGAGCAAATGCAGTTCAGCAGTCGAAAGAGGAGGCTGCTCAAGCAAATGTATCTTCAAGCCTGCATGCCACAGCCACTGACACTGTGCCACAGACTAATGGATTTCAGTGTCAAAACAGGAGTGTTACACCTTTAACTACTAGATTTGTTATGCAGCTTTAAAAGCAAAACAGTTGTTCTCACTTCCAAGCAGGAAGGTCCTATTGTCTCCAAGTGAAAATGCAAACCTAAGTTCACTTTTGATCAGGAAAACAAGACCAGGGATAACGCACAGTCATAGCTGCACTTTAGAAAAAATGAAAACATAAAACCTTTAATCTGAAGGTCACAGTTGCTCCTTCCAAAGGCCTCCTTGATGGAGGAATTTAACATTTCTTGTTATTTTGGTTAGGCTGTAAGCCAGTTTTTGGTTTAAAGGGCCAAAGCTAAGCACAATGTTTGTCAGCACTCTGCGGCTTGTTAGAGCAAGGCAGCCCTTCAGAAACCAGTTCTCACCTCCTAATTCACACACAGTTGGAGTTGTGTTGGGACCAGGACATTGCATCAGGCTGGGGACCACACCAGTCCCCAAGCGGATGAGTATCTCACATCCAAATGTGTACAGTTAGGACTCCCTAGCAGCAGCACCGAGGACAAGGAGCTGCTTTATTTCAGTGAGATCACAGCTGCACTGCGCTGGGTACAATGCAGACCCAAGGCATAACGATAATTCCTGCCTGAACGCAGGAAAACAGGTGGAATGGGTAAATGCCCAGATAAACTCTAGGGGCCTGCATAAGAGAATGCAACAGGTACTTTTACTTGCTCTTTTTTTTTTTTAAATGGATTGGAAATAGGAAGACACCATAGGCGTTAAGAAATGTTCCCAGCGTCACAGAGAAAGCACTATCCTGTGGCAGAGCATCAAGCAGACCTGGATGTCCACATGAAGCCCTTCCTTCTCAGCTCTGATGTCTTCTTCAACAGACTCACCAGCCAGAGCACTGGGAAGGCATTGCTGCAGCCCTTTCCCATGGTAACACATTCAGACTGTGCTGACAGACTTCTTTTCAAATATCTTGAAAAAAAAAACCAAACAAAAAAAAAAAACCAAAATCAGAATCTTAACTGTTTAAAAAAAAAAAACCCCAAAATTCCATAATTTACAGAAGAACGTCTCCATGCTTGTTAGATGTTAAACGCTTCACCACAACAATTAAATGACTTGAAAATAAAACCAAGTGACAGACATATTTTTTCAAGATCACTGATCTTTCAACTAGGGGAAAAAAATCCCAGCTTTAATTGCACAAAGCTGCATATCATACTTCCCTCTCTTGAGTTTCATTATAGGCCTGAAACCAGAGAATTGCATTGCCAGCTCTTGCCTGCTCTTCCAGCTATTTCTGGTTTTTAATAATTATTCATTAATTGCACACTATGATAAGATCCATGCTGTTTTGAAACATTTTCCCTCTGGCCCCCACACTATTAAAGACCCTGATTGCCTGCCAACAGCGTAAAATTAAAAATCAAAGCACTACCTCTGAAAGGTTTAATATGTGCCACATTGAAAGAGTTTCTACAGCTTACAGCCATGTAATTGCATCACCGGCTAACTGCACAGTCTCTCTCTGCGTTTGAAATGTTCTCCTTTGAAACATTAGCCAGCCGAGAGCAGAGGTTTTGTTTAACACTCTGATTTACTCTCCGTGCATGCCAGAGTTTTGTACGTCTCCTGTGTCCTTCTCTGCTTCTGCTCTGCTTTGCCGGGGGCAGGTGAGAGGGAGAGGCTCAGCTGCCCAGCTCCAAGGCACCCTGCTCCCACTGGGGTGAGCAATGAGGGAGAGAAAAGAACAGTCACCATTTAAGCAGGAGATTAAAAACAAAAGCATTTTATCAGCTGAACTTCTCTACTCACCCCTTAAAAGCAGGTGTTTTCTACTGCCTGTTGAATCCTCCTCTTCTCCCCACTGTTACAGACCCCCCCTGTCCCTTTCCTGGTGCCACAGAGACCCACTGCTCTGGCCAAACCAGCAGCCCCCAAACCTCCCTTCCTACCCTGGGCTGCCAAACCTGGCTGGACCCAGCCAGCTCAGCCATGATCGAACCATCAGTCTTCTGTTTATGGCTTCCCTCTTAAAAAGGGACGAAGTTTCCACATTTTGCCAGTGGCTATGTGAAGGAGCAGGTACCCCGTGCTGTTGGCTGGAATAAACCCCAGCGGCTCCAATGACAGGCAGCAATTCACAATCGTGCCCTTTTGCTGGATCTGCTGAGATCTAAATGTTATTTCTTCATCTAAAAATCTCATTTCTTCATCATAAGGGTTGTATGGATAAGGACAGGTGACCAGCTACCAGCCTAGCACACACATCCTTACGACAGAGGCAGCCTGAAGAAATTTGTTCAATTGAGTTGATCAAAGCTGGTTTAGACAAAGAAAAGACGTAGCTTGCATTGATCGAAGTATAGTCATGACATGCCAAAGGGGAATAAAGATGCCCTTCACACAGTTTGGCTGCTTTAATGATTTCAATATTAACAGTGCTCTTTCCCAGAAAAAGGTAATTTTCTACCTTCAGTTTTTTGGACCTTGTGATTATCACCAGTGCCAAGAACTGTTTAATGCTTATAAAAGCATACCTTAGAAAGATATTCCTCTGCGAGCTCTCAAATGAAAAGGTTTTGGTTATTTGTGTCTGTTTGTGCACTAATACACACTTTTCTTTTAGCTCAAAATCTTGGTCCTGCCTGCATTGTAATCAGATTGTCCCTCCAGTTACCAGGTTTCACTGTACTTCACCGTACTTCTGGAATCAGCTCCTGCAGCCTCTGCAGAGCCTCCCTGGAAAAGCTGGGTGGGTTTGCCCTGATTCCTCACAAACCTACAGGTAGGTATTCCTCTCAATTTTTCCCATACTGTCATAACAATTAAGAACAGGGACATTGTAGACAAGATTAGATATTTTGTTAAGACAAAGTATATCTCTCTTCACAGTAGCTTTAGGGAGCCAGGAAAGAAGCTGACCTTCACTTTGTTTTCTAAATTGCAATTTAGAGGTTGTATAATAAAATGTGTGCTTTGTTTTGCAGAGATTTTCTGTATTCCAGGCTGAACCCTGAAGAGGGGAGACTGCTGGTGCCAGGGCATTTCAGCTGCTGGTGCCTGTGTGTGGGGCAGGAAGGAGCACAGGAGAAGTTTGGAGGGGTAAAACTGTAAGTGTGGATTTAGTCTCATAACAACAGGTATTGAGACCTGAAAGATCTCAACCTGACTCAATCCTAAAGCTTCAGCCTTAGAGTCTAATTTAAAACAAAATGAATGTGTTGTAGTATCTTTTTTTTTTTTCTAGAATTGTACAGATTTATGTTTGAAGGAAGTTTCTGGAGTAGAAAGTCAAAGCGCAGGCACAAGGAGCACTTCCCCCCAGATTTGTAAGGATTTCCATGCGCATCAGTGCTCCACAGGGCGTGTTCATTCAAGACTGGGAGATCATGAACTAGAGATGAACACAACCATGTTAAGGATAAAATTTTTACGTGAGAAATCCTCCAATATGTATCAAATAACAAAGCACTTTTGTTCAGGATCAGTTGCTGTTCTCAGAGGAACGTCTCAGCAGCAGTGGAGCACAGGCCAGGCTCCGTACCGAGTCCTGCATTGTCCCTGATGGACAGGGAGCAGACCTGGGGCTCTGAGACCCCATGAAGATGCACCACTGTGAAGTGAGATGATTTCAGCAGTTATAGCCACGATGTTCGTGCAGCCACTGTGCAGCAACTTGCTATACCAATTTTATATAGTCACTTTGTGTTTCAACCAATTAGCTCATTAAGGAAAGTGCTGCTTAGGAAGAGGATGAAGCAGATCTAGACAGGTTGGCTATTCCAGATGTTAAAATATTCTCCTGAGCAGCATACGCTGGTTTTTTCTTTCTCTTTTTTTCTAATACAGAAAGATTGCACTGTTACTGGCTGGTTTGGTACACACAGAAGAGGTAACACACACCTGGGAACGTTGCATCTACCTTGTCCCACAGCTCATGCATTAACTCTTCTGTCACTTTGCTTAGCAGCAAGGAGCAAAGGCCTGATCCTGTAGTGAGGTATTTGGGCTGAATTAACTTCCTTTTCTGCTCCTGATCCCAGCATCTCATATAAGTTAATAGCTGGAATACAAAGCTGAAATGAAAGCAGAGGGAAAGCACTCAACACCCAGGTTACTGCAGGCATTAAAGGACAGATCAGGCCCTCAGCTGATACATGCTGTCACGTCAAAGGCAGCACACCCCTCCAGTATCTTTCCCTTTACCAGCAGCATCCTCATTCCCCTACTTCCGCATTTGGGATATGATAATCATTAACTCCAGGGTACTGCTGGAGCCGAAGGTGCTAACCTTATCTGTAAAAAGCAAGCCCCTTGCGTCGCAGAGGGAAGAAGGCTTTATTCCAAGTTGTAATGTCAACTTTTCTGTACTGCAATCTGGCATTGCTCACACAGACAAGCTGGAGATAGATACAGCAACAAAGCCAAGGAGAGAAAACTGAGTTCCCAGCAGGATTCACAGAGCAGGTTAAACTTTAGAAGGCACATTTGTACCTGCAGGACAAGCTTTAGAAGCACCCAGGAATCCTGCTCTTTCCACAAGAAGAGTAATTGCTTTCTGGGGCTATTTTAAACTAAGAACATTGGCCTTTCTTACACTCTCCTGCACTGAGGCAGCTGCCTTTTTTCTTTCTCTTTTCAAAAATCAACAGTGAAAAATCTCTCCTAACTTTTCAGTGTTGTAATGCTGCAAAGGCCTCTCCCGTCCCTGTTAGCCAGCAGTATCAGAAAGATTGCAACACTTTTTTTTTTTTTTTTTACAATTATTATTCTTTTTTAAATCCACACAGAAAAGGACAAAGACTTGGGTTCTAAAACCTGCACTCTGCCATCTGCCACCTGGGACGGGCAAGCTGAGTCACATACCACCGGAGAGCAGACGGTGCGTTGGGCTAACCTGCCTGTTCGCATCCCAGCACCAATGCGCAGAGCTGCCTGCCTAAAAGCTGCTTATGGATGCTGGAGATGTTACATGAGTTGGTAACACCCCAAAGTGTGGAGGCTGAAGAGACAAATCCCTTTCCCTTGCCTCCATGCACACAGACCTTCAATGTGCCAAGCCACCAAGGAGAGGGTGGCATGAGGGGACACCGCAGCTGAGTACAAACCGTTCGCACCAGAAGAGATCAGATTCCACCACACCCTTACATCTGGAATAATCCTGGATTATTTCTTAGCAGAGACACACAGCAATCTGCATTTAATCCACAAACCATTAAACTGCCCGGTCCTTCTCATACAGCAAAGATCTGGGGTTTGGTAGCTGCTGTACAAATAATCTCATTAATAAACAGGTTAATGTAGTCTAGTTCCAGCTGCACATTTCTGAATTGCGATAATGGCAGACCCTGCAACTGAAGCTAATGGAATGGCTCATTCGCTAAAAATAAGTTAAATATCCCTTTTTGCAAAATTGTTGCCTAGGATAATGATACAGATAGAAGTGAGGAAAGGAAAGACTACACCATATTTTTCCTTCACTAGTCACATGGGAACAATATGCTTAATCACCTGAATAAACCTGTATTGCACACTGCCCAAACAACTATCTGTACCCGCTGAAAATTTCTTTTAAAATTAAAAATCTAAAACTTTATCAAAAAATGTTTCTGGCTCATGCAAATATTTCTGTTCATTTCTAACCCAAGGAACTATATTCTTCTCTAGTCACATCTGTGATTAACGCTAATGAGATTTTGATGAACCCAGAAAAAATACCAACAGTTGAAACATGTCATAGGTAAAATATTTTTTTTTTTAATATGCTTGGAAATGGGCTTGAAAGATGTCACTATCTTAGCAGAAACCATCTAATGGGATGTGTACGCTCAGGGAACCAAGTAGCACAGTTATAATTAAAGTTTCATTATCATTTCCATTAGAAAGTAGTTTCTAAGGGATTTGATTCAACAGTAAAAATTGGCTCCATGACGATACTTTGTATGCAAGGTCCCCATACGTGTCAGAAACAGTAGGTAATTCATAACACACTACAATCTTGCTGGCTTTAATAGCAGTGCTGTATGTATAGGATGGGGCAGGACAAAAACCCCAGAGAACCAACCCAGCTCCACAGATGGGACACAAGGCTCGCAGCAGGTGCTGCCATGACTCTCCGAGGGATGGGAGCAACTGTGCCTGGCTTTGCAACCCTGACACCCCGTACAGGTCCTCTTGATAGCAAAGGTCAGAGCACACAATGTACACCCTCCTGCCATAAATATTCTCACTGCTCCAGGGGAAAGGAGGGAGTCCTGGCCCTTACTTTAACTTGGTAATTACAGAGCACGGAAAAGAAAACTGAAAATATCAACAGTTTGTAAGAGAGAGATCCCACCTGTGCGGCGCACAAACCAGGCTTGCAGCTGTGGTATGAGGCAAGTTGTCCCCGAAAGACTGATGAGGAAGATCAGAGCACTTTCCTTTGTAAAGTAAGTAGGAAAGCCCCCATAACTTCCACTAAACACAACTCATTCACCCTGCACCATTAAAAGCATATCCAGGTCACTGGGGAATTGCTGTTGTCTCAGTCAAAGCTGCCACTGGCTAAAGCCTTCTCCCGACAGGTTATAACCAAAACGATTCTCAGACCGGGTGTGAATTTATTAGAGGGAAGGAGCTCAGGCTTTCCACATCCCTCTCACTCCAGTCATCCTCACACACTGCAGCTCTACGGAGTATCTGGGATTTTTTCACCACACCCCAACTTGAAGGGCATCTTTTGTTTACAGCAATAAAAGACTTAGTGGGTACAAAGGCAGTATCGCTGTAATACAGCACTGTGATACATTCAAATGTGGAATATAAAGATATGGAGGGGAAAAAATAATGGCCAGTGCTGGACCAAATACTTTTCAAGTTTACAATCACGGAGTCACTCAAGTGTGCTGTACATCATCTCGGTGTGCAAAGCCTGAGCGGGTGAGCAGAAAGCAGCGTTTGCAATGGAGATCAGGATTCCAGATAAAAGATCTGAAAACACAGTTTGGAAGGGTGAATTGCTTATTAGCTCAAATAAAATTAGCTGAAAGCTTTATCAGATTAAAAAAATAATTGAAAATGTATCAGTATTTAACAGAGACTACGTGCAGGAAAACAAAACCACAGTAAATAGTGTGACAAATCCACAAGTTCAAGCATACACTGAGGCCAGGAGTGAAGATTTATCCCATGTAAATAAGAGGAACCCGGTGGCAATACTGGTGAAGAGAGGTGAAAGTCTATTTTAGCCTTAAGCAGTTCATGCAAAATTAATGTTTCACTTATTTAGGATTTGAGAGGTAGAGATTGCACAGTATCTTAGACCTGCTGAGTGTCCAGAGGCATTGAGACCACCTTTCGTACCAAAATTAAGTTACATTTATAAGGCAGTATGTACAAGATCTTTTTATTAAAATGTCAACCCACCTTTTTAAACTATTCATCATGGTTAATCTTGTCCCCTTCAGAAGCATTTACTGTCGACAGAGTTCTCCCACACTGTCCAAGGGCACAATTTGCTAATGCAGCATTGACAGACATGATTTTAGTGAGTGGGGAATAGGAGCAGAGAAACTCCCTAGACATCGGTCAATGTGTCAACCTTCTAAGGCCACAGGAAAAGGACACAAGCCATGAAGCCTAGCAGGTGTAACTCACAAAACCCCATCACTTTGGATTCCACTTTCACCTTTCATGGTGCAGACACTAAAATTCACAGCAAACAGACTCAAATGGGCCAACACACATCCACAAACCTGGAAAGCCCGCAGTGCTGCTGAAACATGAACAGGTTGCTTTTTCTGCCTCCTTTGGTCATTTCCCTCAGCACAGCAAATGCACAGGGCTAGACCAAATAAATACTCTTCTAATCTACAAATATGGAGCCACACAGGTGTGTTTTGGAGGAGAGCAACCTGGCTCATTTCCCCACTGACCATGGAGAAGTTGCTCATTTTTCTGCCTCCTCGCAGGACATCCAGCACAACCCTACGGTGCAGCTGTGGCGGCCGCACCTCCTTCGTGCCACCACCAGAAATGCGCAGAGAGCAGATGGAAAACCGGGTTTACACTAGCGGAGGTCTACTGATGGTGTAAGGCTGGCAGGGCAGAGGTGGCAGATTCAGTTCAACTTTCTGAAACATTAGTTTGCTTTCCTTGTCAGTGGAGCACTTTACAATAGATCTTCCTGAATAATTCATTGAATGGGTCTTCATGTGTGCATTGTAGTGTTTGAATTTCCAACATCCTGCACTAATCTACAAATACTGACTATAAACATTCCTAGCAGATAGCTTTATTTTATGTTGCATTGGTCTGTTTTTTTCTTTTTAAGTGTTGCAGGAGACAGCACAGATATTTTACTGTCTCTCTTTCAGCAACACCAAATGCTACAACATTAGTGTTATTAACATATGCATTTGCTCAAGCTGATCCGCTCTCCCAGCTGCTGCTCGCAGCTCCCAGCGAGAGGCTGCAGCAGTGAATCAGATAGCACTAATGAGCGTGTTAATGAAGTTCCTGCAGTTGAACGCCGAGCTCTGAGAGGGGCATTAAAAGCATATCCTGTAGTCTTGAAAACTGAAATGGTTCATGGCAATTGATTTTATTTATTTATTTACTTGCTCACCATTCAGTGTAAAATTCCTGCTCAGGAGAAGAATTCAGGAAGAGAAATGCAAATGATAGAGAAATGACAATATTGCAATCCACTCTGAATTTAAAAGCGGAGAATTAAAGTTAATTAGGAAACATATTCCAGCTGGACTTTTGCCAGCTCCACTCTGCCCTGTAGAGGGCTGCCAAACCCTTACTTGCCTTTCATTAGCTATCTTTCTGCTCTCACTTTCCTCTATTTTGTCCTCAATAAATTGTTTCTTTCACTTTTATTACTTTAATAACATAGTTTGTTAGTACTGTAGCACATACTGTTTCTGCAATTTAATTAAAACTACATTCCATAAGTCAATTGCTGGTACTTCTCTTAAAAATTTCTCCCACACATCAAAATATTTAAATATAAAAATAACTGAGGACTTGGAAGAAAGTTATTTTTTTAAAAAAAGGTCTTCCAATTGGACCAGGAATTGTTTCCATGGCAGTCTGCAACTGCACATGGGAAATATAAAAAGACAGTCCCTGAGCTAATGCTGCAGGGAGCCTCATATGTGTCTTTGCAAAAGACAACATAACAAGAGGTATAAAAAAATTAAGATAATGTAAATAAAACTAGCAGTTGGCATTGCTATAGAAAAAAACCCTGCATTCCTTCAGCAATGCAACTATTAAGTTAATAATGACAGTTTTGTCCCTTTTTTGGATGTGCAGTTCTTGCCACTGCTGAAGCAACTGTTTTTAACAGGTTTTTCCCTGTTCCCTCCTCAGTAAACCAAATGATCGCAAGATAGTTTGGCAACATTTTGCTGCACTTCTGTTTGATTATATGGCAACTGTGCTGGGTTTTGTGGCGAGGGAGATGTGAGCACTCTGTAGCCTTTCCAAGCAATCATGCCAGGACAGAAGAATAGGGTCAGTGGGGAAAATGCTAAACAAGTCTTTTATTTCCTATTTATTTCCTCTGACAGATTGGTTCTCATGCAAACATCTGGGTTTCCATGAATTCCTTCTTCTAAGAAATAGCTTTGAAAAGATAATGATGCTCCCAAAGTCATAGGATTTGGCCTTAAAACTCATTTGCAGTCTCTGGCTGCTCTTGGTCTCCGTTACTCCACCTTTGATGGAGTTTCCCACCCAGCAGGTTTGGGAGACAGATTGCACTCAGCTCAGTATCCCTTCCTCTGTGGTTTGTTGCACATCGAGATATTGAAGCCAAAGGTAGCTCTTAGTGCCAAGAAGAGGGAGGCAGCAACACCCGTTTAATCCCTTCCCATGTCACTGCCACCACACACCTCCCGCTGGCCATGGCTAGTGAAGTCACTGAGGCTTCCACAACTCATGTATCTTCCAAAGCAAAGCACCCCACTGCCCTCTCACAAGCAAGCCCTCTGCATTAATTGGCTTTTATAATTTATACAGCTGTTGTAGGTTACTCAAAATGTTAAAAATAAATCCAAAGCAAAGTGGCACAAGAAGATACGTATGATGCAAATTTCCTCCCAGCATCGGGACACTGGCTCAGCAAGGAATCCTGCCCACATCCCTGCTTGTCCCAGGACATCTGTTCCCCATTTGCCCTGTTATCTGGGAATTCTGGTGCACTGGCAGGACCTTGCACGGACACCAGAGCACTCCCTCTCCTTATTGTGTGCGCTGGTTCACTGTGGATCTCTACGGTGCAGAGGTCTGACAGGCTTTGTGGGAGTCGAGCACAGGCTTTAGCACCCAGCTGGTGTATGCAGAAGCTCAGCACGCGCCAGCTCCTGGCCATCATTCCACTTGCCAAATGGAACAGGGTTCTGCGGGTACAAGAGCTGCAAGCACAACACGGCACTGCTAAAAGCCACGTCATGCTACTGAATGGTGACAAATATACCTCCTGTCAATGCAGGGGCATTTCTCTCGTTTTTAGATCAAGCTTTGAGAGGAGCAGCCTGACCGTTTGCGTACAGCTGCCACCACGCTATTTGCTCTGCCAGTCCTCCTTGATCTTTGCCTTCCTGCTAATACATCCGTAGGCTTTGATGTTTGACTACAGTACTCGCAGCAGAGTGATGGCTGGGTGTTTTGCCAACCACACTATTTTTCACTTCTCCACTTTTCTAGCTCCTGCTATATGAAAAGAAAATCTCCATTACTGCAAGGGCACAAACAGCCCACCAAGCTTGCTGCGGGCACCCTCGCGCAAGTGAGCTGAAGACAAATGATCACCAGAGCTGGTCCCAAAAAATCAGCATGTTGAAAACATTTGTCTGCGGTTCTGTTTTGAAGTTTTGCCCACAGTCTGCAGTTCTGATTTGAAGTTTTGTCCACAGCACATCTAGCTGTGCTGCATTGGTTTTGCTGATGATGGGAAAGAGCTCTTTGGTTGCAGGGTGGATTTTCAGGTTAGGACACTTCTTTTGGATGCCGTGTCCTTCTAGCAAGCGTGGGGCTGTTGGTTATCTGGGACATGCATTTCCCCCCCAAAAAAATAATTCTAAAATGCAAAATTAATATTTTCAATCTTACAGAGTTTTGCTAAATGGAAAATATTCTACACCCCCAAATATCTCAGCCTTTTTGATTTTTTTTCCTGCTTCATTTAATCACCAGAACAATTAATTCCTACCCTCCCTCCTGGGGGAATTGCACAGGTCAGTGCTGGGTCCCCCCTCTGCTGCCAGCACAAATTCAGCTGCCATTTCCATGCTGACAATTCAGATCTGCCTCTCCATTACAGACCTGTCTCAATGTGTCCCAGTGAGAGGCTCTGCCTGTCTCCCTGACATACCTCTGGATGTCCAGCTGTCAGCTTGCGAGCAGGTTGGCTAGAGTGAAAACTGAAGTTCCCCTCTCACCACCACTTCTTTTCTTAGTCTTTTCCAGACCCTGCCACCTCACTACCCATCTTCCTGGCCCACAGCTCAGCCTCCTGTACTGCCTACAGTTTGGGGAGCCAGCCTGAGCTTCATCCTCACTGAATGCCTGGGACTGACCTGAGCTCTCAGTACACAGCACACACTGTGCTCATTCCACCTTCAGCCCTAGCAAATGTTGCTGCGCTTTGCTTGCACCCATTCAAAGTGCTCAACAGACCTTTTTCCTAAACTGCTGAGGTTAACACCTCAACCCTCTCCTTTCCACTTCTCCTTTACACCAAATAAAGAAGGGATGCCAAGTTGGGACATAGTTTGTAGCCTGTTCCTACTCAACATTGACTTCTTACTAGCAGATGAGACATTGGTGTCCACATCTCTGCCCATAGCATCGGCAGCTTTCTTATACTCTTCTTGGTTTTAATTAGCAGTTTGTGCTCTGTCCCAGGCATCTCCTCACACTGTGAACATCTGCAAAACTGAACTCAGAAACCTTTCAGATCCCTACAGAAATGTTTGCAGTATTTCATTGCTTACATTTCTTTTTAAAATTCACCATCGGACCTACAACATGGCACCTGGTTACATGACCAGGGCTGCTAGCAGCTTCAGTGCTATACATTTGTAATACTGCCACTCTTTACCATTGAAATGAAAATAGAATAAATATACTTCAAGGAAGCGGGGCTTACCTCGAGCAACAGCAACCCAGAGGACAGTGCCTCTAAGGGCAGTGAGCTTCACAGCATTTCCTGACCATCTTCAAGGATTCATTTCCAGGGGTCTCTGCCCAGGTGAAATCTCAGCTCCTCTCTGCTCCTTCTCACTCTAAAAATCAAAAGGCCAATAAAGCCTCAACCATTGTTTTTAATTTTGCAGGATGAACTCCTGATGTGGGAATTTACAGATGTGGGGTAGAACAGCTCACACGGTGGGAGCTGTGGTCCCCTAGTACCCTCTTTCCATCCTCTCCTGCAGCAGCACCTCTCCCATAGCTCCCTCAAAGCAACCCTTTGAAATCCACTCACTCCCTTTTCCTAACAAGCCTCTGCCAGGGGTCAGGGCAAATCCATTGCAGCAGGAGATTGCACCATGGTAGATTAGTACAACATTATGTTTTTCAGAAATAACTTCTTGTGTCAAAATCCCTCAGCTGGGCTCTTACACAGGCTCTGTTTACTGTTGCTTCATGGTCAGGCTGCAAAGGACGTAGAGTAGATACTAAAGGATCCAAGAGTGTTACCAGCATCACCAAACAGAAATGCTCAAAATGCGTTAATTTGGGCTAATAGGTAATGAAATGGGTTGCACCTACGTTAAAAAAAATGTTTATGGTTTGAGAGATTACTTTCCAGTTTGAGTCCTAAGCATGCATCTTCCCCTGGAAAAATGGAGATTAAAAAAAAATATTTCATTCTTTATTTGCATATCATGCTCAGCAAACTAAATTTGAAGGAGGAGTTGGCCATCCAGCACAGAGAATAAGAGTATCATATGGAAAAGCACTCAGAATGTCAAGTCCAGCAAAACACCATTTAACTGGGGTTTCTCCTAACACATCCCCCTTGGCTAGAAGGAAAACAGACTCCAACATCAATAAATTATCACTTGGCTAAAGGGACTAGAACATTTGGGAAATCTGGGGCTAATCTCCAGTCATTGCAGGAGACCTACTGATTCAATGTGCTTTAACAGGAGATCACAGTTTTCCTCCCAGTAACTGAACTGCTAACTCACAGTGCTCTGAGGAAGCACCCACTGCAGGCACAGCCCCAAACCAGCAACCTTTCCACATGTGCAGAGCAGTTGTGCTGTATGTGTTGCAGAGGCAATTGGCAGCGATGTCAAATCTGATGTATCAGAACTCTGTCAAAATTTGAGGCAATTATGGACTCAGGACACAAAGCAGATCTGACTTGCATGAACAAGACCCTCCACTTTTACACCTGCCAAGCCAAGCATCTCTGTGCCACACTGTGCTTCCTGCCACACCGGGGTGCAAAGCAGAATTCAGTGCTCAAATGCAAAAAGCTTTGTTACAGACCACAGTCAATAAGATGCACAAAATCTTTTAAAACCTACATAAACAAATTGCATTTCAGGATTGCACATCCTTCATGCAGAGGATATTTTCTGAGCTTATATGAGGTTGTATTTAGATTTCTTTCTTCTCTCACATTCTTTGATCTGCTTATTACACCTTTTTTAAAATAAAAATTAGTTTCGAGACCACTATTAGATTGTGCTGACAGGCATAACTAGAGCACTCTGTTCAATGCAAAACAAATTATTCCCTCAGACTAGCTGTTTATAGTGTTTACACAGTAATCATAGCTGGAATTTCAGCATTATGGTACATTCATCATAGTTTGACTTTATTTCTGAGACCTCTTAGCCTAGGAAGAACCAGGCTGTTGATTTCCTTTTTAGCATTTCAAAAAGCAGACTCAGAATCTAGAATTTGTTTTCTGTTATTTAGCTATTATTGTGAGCTCTGAGAGATGATGAATGAAGGGAAAAGAATAGCTTTTTGCAAGGTGTCCGTTTTCTCCCAGTCAGGAAAGGACGTCTTTCCCCTCCTCACTGTAACAGTGGCAGATGCCAATCACGTTCAATTAGTCTCACAGGATTCATTTTAAAACTCACATTCCCAAGTACAAAACTGGAGAGAGAGGTCTGGGCTTTGTTTAGCAGCCAGCTGCTTTTTCCTTTGCAGCCTTCAATCAATCGATCAGAAGGGAGGGACCTGAGAGTGATGGTTCTAGATGTTCAAAGGAAAAAGGGTAAAACAATTTCTAAGTAAGAAATTGCTTTCTCTATTGCTTGAAGTGTCTACCACTATGGGACGTTGCAAGCAGTAATGATTAGTTTCTGGCCTTTTTGTGGACAAGGCTGTGCTAACACCTAGTGTATGCAATGGCAGCTTGCTGTCCTTAATCAAACAGTAACCTTGAATATTATATATCCTCTAACACTTCCAATTCTAAGCAGCCAATATTTTTTGGAAGCACAAGTTTCAAAAATGAAATTAGTTACGGAGGGGGAAGAGATATGGCCAATGTCCTCCGAGTGACTAAAGCCATTTAGTCCCCAGGTTTCATTTTAAAGTAGGTTAAATAAAAAGGTGCCCGGCACTATCCTTATCCCTGTGCATTTACCGTTTGATATGCTTTTTAAAAAATAACACTGCATCAGAAGAATACAGCATTTCTCTGTCCTCAGTGCACTTCGGCAATTCAGAGATAATTACTAAATATAATATGTAGGAACACAGCACTAGAGGGATGTATAGGTCAAGGAGCCCAGTCCCTTGATATCAGAGACAACCACATCACACAATCCCTTTAATGAACTGATTAAGATCCATCTGCAAACTAGTTAGGTTTTTGCCCCCAAAATCCCAGTGAAAGGTTTTTCCAGAACGTCACCTTTTTACTGATTAAAAAGCTGCTTCTAATTTCCATCTGAAATTTATTCACAGCCAGTTTATTACCAATTTGTTCTTGTGCCAGCACTGTCCTCTAGCTGAACTAGCTCCTTTCTCTCCCTGGTGTTTACTTCTCCGATGTATTTATAGACAGCAATTGACATCCCCTCTCCACTTTCATTATGCTGGGAGAAATAAGGAGGCGATTCTGATACCCTCATGCAACCAAACCGCACCATCCCTGTGTTCAGCCTGACGTCATTTCCATTGGAGTACCTTTCTTGAACACTCCCAAAGTCCCCACCATATTCCAAAGGAAAACCCACTGCCACAAAAAGTGTCCATTTCCCCAACTTCTCAAGAACGCTCATCTTGGATCACATTTGCCTCATTGCTAAGAAGCCTGAAGAAAACCCCTGTAGTTGTATGTAGTTCATCTGCAGTTCTGCCCTCTACAAGTCATGAGCTTACAGCAGACATACTTGTCATGGACCCCTCTGGTTTTTTCAGTATGAGAACCAAGTGCTCTATCTAAATCCAAGATTTTAAATCTCAAAGGTTATGGTTGGCAGACTCTTATCCAAAAAAGACCTGGGATAGGTGAAAGTTATGAAGGCCTCTCAAGCCTGGAACACTCGATGGCGGTGTCACTTAGGAGCTGCAAAGCTCCTCCAAGCTCAGGTGCCCAACCCTAGCATGGTGGGCCACTGTGGGACATCACGGGCATCGGAGCATACAGGGCACCATGCAGTTACCTTGACTCCCCAGTCTGAAATGAACTGGGATCATATATCCATGGACTCAGTTCCTTGGGGATCCAGAAAGGGGCTTTTCCTTTCCCCAAAAATCCCCTATTCCAGAGAGCACCTCACCTCGGGTGCCTCACAAAACATAGTGCCAGCTTTTTCCGAGCTTTGCTGAAGAGAAAGGCTTTTCTTCTTTGCATGGTAGTGCAGTGGTTCTAGAGCTGGCTGGGCTACAAAATTCCCTCATTTAAATGTGGGGTTTCCAGCTCACATCACTGCTGTGGGGACACCAAACTTACACAGCCATCAGGGCTTCTGAGCTAACAAACCGTTGCACAAACCAGGCATCAGGCAGACGAGATTCAGTAGGGCAGGACAGCTGCAGGGAGGAGGAGGATGGGCTTACCCTATGGCTTAGGCATCACCAGGATTCAATCACAGCTTGTGGCTGCTGTTTCTATATTATTAAACATAAAAGGATGTTGCTTGCTGTCAAACATCAAAGGATGTAGTACACATCATCCCATTAAAGCCTCCAATCTGAACATTAGCATCTGTACTGCAACCTTTTGCAAATCAAAAAGGTAGTTTTCAGTTAGGTCATGGCTTCCACTTATATGCATTTCTACACTGTCTTCACATGACAGCTCTCCATAGGTTTTGTTCTGAGAACCCAGATTCCTGTAACTCTACACATGCTTTTTACTCGGTGGAGGAGTACGATAAAACTTCAAGAAGCCCATCTAATTTATCTCTTATTGCTCATTTACCTCTGAGAAAAAGAAAAAAAAAAAAAAAAAAAAAAAGGAAGAAACTGCCCTTCTGGATTTTATTTTACAGATCCTCAACTAGACTCTTTGCATCCTGTCATTTTCCCTTTTCTCTGAACTTTTAATATTTGTAGCCTTTAACACTGCAATCTTTAACAAAAATAAAGGAAAACCCAAGTCAAATGACATCAGACAGCGATCAAGACAAAAGGTTCATGCACAGATTAAATGGACATTTAGGCTCCTTCCAGTACTTGTAACTGAAGAGGCCTTCAGTGGCCTTAGAAAAAATTAATGCTATAACCTCCAGGTCAGGTACTCCAACGAAAGAATTGAGCTGAAAGATTTAATGGGTTTGGGATACCTCCTTTCATGCTGGGAAATATTTGTTATTCTGCACTTAAGAGGACTGTAACATCTAGTGGAGGCCGTGGAGGTGAAAGATTAGACAGTGGAAATTGGTACAGTGACAGCAGAGCAAGCTACTCCTGTAAAGATTTCCTCAACTCCCTCTCTGACTCCTGTTGTTAGTAATGTACCACCATAAATGTGAAGGGCACCAGAGCTCACCTGTGCCTGAATGCTACAATTCACGGGTGATGTCTTTAAAATCACCACCATCTGAAGTATTATCTGTTCCCCATACACTGGTTCTTTGAGGTTGAATTTTTTTCTTATCTTCCCCCTTTTTCTCAGAGGTATTTCAGATTCATAACTAACTGAGTAAGCAACAAAATAAGTTGTCTAAAGTATAATAATAAAGATCTCATTAAACAGCTCCATATTTTCTGAAAATAACCTAGGCCCCACTGGGACCAAAACTCCAGAGGATTGTCTATCTTGGGGTTTGTTTTCTCCACTCCCAACCTTGGAAAAAATACGTATTAAACCTACATTTTTATAGAAATACATGTATATTTGTAAACAAAACTTTCCCCAGGAAAAGATCATCCAGTCACAGGGGAAATTTCTGACGTAGCCACACAGACTCAACCTCAAAATAGCCAGTAATCTGGAAGTTCAAAATAGGTCATAGCCTTCGCTCTGCTGTTTACCTTCAACAATAACCCTACCATCAAATTACTGGTAGTGAAGGTTTTCTTTTGAGGGAGTAAAGGTGGAGGGAGTTCATCCTAGTGCAGAAGAGGAGAAAAGCACTGATATTTGGAAATGGAAAATGGAAGGGGAAAAAGTATTGAATCTAGGTATACCCCTTGTTGCTGCCTACTTTATTAAGATTCTTCGGTTTCTAAGCTTCAATCAAAGCATCCACATCTGCAAAGAAACATTTGCCATCTTCAAATAAAAACTTGTAAATTGGTCTCGCCTGTCCCAATTCGATGTCAGTCACGGAGAACTACTGACAATCAAACATACCATAATGTCACATGTGTACCAGAGCTGTCTGCTGAAGTCTCTATGTTAACTTTCTTCTCAAGCACAGATGCCACTGCTGCATATTAATAACCCCAAATATATAAAATTCTCTTTTCTTTTGAATAAATTACTTTCCAACCCTTGTTTTTCTACTCTCCCCTATGTACTTCCTCTAGATAAAGATGAGAGAACTACTACTGCTAATTCATACCCCTTCTTACTTTGAATAAAAGTATTCATAAGTAAAATTTCAGCCTTAACATCTTGCTCTAAGAAGTTTAGTACAGCAGCAATTCGGTGTCCGTAGTAGCGGATCCTTCATACAGTTGTGGTTACACTTCACATTGCATTCAGGAAATGCTACCTGTGAAGAAGGCCAGACACCAAAGTTTCAGGAAAAACATTAAAATATTGACCTTGCAGTGATGGGCATTTCAGCGCTGGAGTTTGGTGTTTCTCAATAATGAGGAAAACAATCTGAAAAGATTCAAGTCAAGAGATGAACACCAGCAACAGCCATTTTGGGTGATGTGCTAGTTGGACTGAATTCAAGTCTTGGCATTATGCTCAAAAGAAAAGCAAGGTTTTTAAGAGGAGTGGAGGTTTTTTGCATTTACGTGAATTAAAAAAATAAAAAAAAACCAAACAAACAAACAAAAGAAGTTGAAAGGCAACTGATTTTTTATCATCTACTTCCTTGTGGCTATCTCCAGTTGGCAGAGCCTATAAGCCCTCTGAAACTACTCATCACTACACATCTCCTGATGGACTGGAGGAACCTTCTTTTATTCACTAGATTAGCTACAAAAAGATTAGGGATTTTGTAGCAACCAAAGAGAGCACTCCAGCACTGTTCCCTAACAACATGGTTTCCAAAACCTCTAATATGCATCCATAGATTAAATAGCTCCTGTCTAGATGTCCTTCCCTCACCAGGCTGTGGGACTGGAAACTGGAATGTCCTTCCAGCAGGTCCAAAAGAAAGCCACACTGAAGATTATAATACAAAAACTGAACTTCCTTCATAGACTGGCATCAAAATTCCACAGAATGACCCCAAAGTCTGGATGAGGACTTTGATATAGAGAAGCTACTGTTAATCAAGAGATGTAATTTCAGGTTCAATGTTTGCACGCTAACACCCTTTGTAAGCACTAAAATAGTGCTTAAAATAGGAGCTTAACATGCACAAAAGCTTAAGCATAAGGAGGAACCTGCATGTGGAAACATCCAGTTGAGATTTGCTTTTTTTTCTTACTAGCTAGGATGACTTAAAGTAACTTTGATGCTTCAACAATGCATTTTCTAAACAATTTACTTGATCTAAATTGGCAGCATTATATTACAAATGAACCCACAGATACTGGTGTAACTGATACAGTTTTTATGCATCTGGCTTTGTTAAAGCCTAACTCCTTCCATCAAGCAATTAAGGCCATTTACAAATGTGCAAAGTTAATTTAGAAATTATAAAATTAAGGCTAATGAACTCAATTATAATAAATGCATGGGTCAGTGATTGTAGCAATTTCTCAACCCCTTCTTTATTTCTAGGTTCAGCTTAATAACACACTCCATCTCACAGTGGTGATGATGTAGCAGGATCTGATCTTCAGAATGGTTGAGAAAGCAGGGGGCAACAGAGCCAGGCTGGGAGGGACCAGCTCCCTCTGCCTGGCAGGAGCCCACCTGCAAGCCTCACCCCCCAGTGGGTTCAAGACCCCTGACAGTGGCCCACACCCCCAGCTGCATGAGTCCTCTCTGCAGGGAGATGGGTACGTAGCAGGTAACTCATTGACTCCTAATGATAAAACATGTTGGGAGTGTATAGCTTTCACATAATTGACTTAGAGCATGATGTGCCTCCTCTCTCATTAGGACTTTGAGGAAAAGCAACAGCCATCCGCTCCCCAAGTCCTTCCCTGAGTGCATGTGGCAGACGGCTGGGGCTCCTTGAAGCACACATGAACCAACACATCCTCCCCCTCCTCTGCTGCACTCCTCCTGGGCACACGGGCACCCACACGGTGGCTGTGCCATAGAATCATAGAACCACTGAATGGTTTGGGTTGGAAGGGACCTTGAAGATCATCGAGTTCCAACCCCCCTGCCAGGGGCAGGGACACCTCCCACCAGCCCAGGTTGCTCAAAGCCTCATCCAGCCTGGCCTTGAACCCCTCCAGGGATGGGGCATCCACAGCTTCTCTGGGCAACCTGGGACACTGCCTCACCACCCTCACAGGAAAAAACTTCCTCCGAATATCCAATCTAAATCTACCCTCTCTCAGCTTAAAGCCGTTACCCCTCATCCTGTCACTACACTTCCTGATAAAGAGTCCCCTCTCCATCTCTCCTGTAGGCCCATCTTCCAGGGAGACTTGAAAAACCTAATTTTGACCACATCCACTTCTGCTCGCTAGGGTTTTTTTTCATTTCTTCTCCTTCTCTTGCCTGGAGTTTCTTTGTAGATCCAAAGACCTTGGTAATTTTACTCCCCTAAACACATCTGCTTTTTCCCAGAGTGAAGTCCTCAAAATCCTTTTTGCGATGTCACACTTGGTTACTGAGAGAGTGTTTTGAAGTGAGTAGAGGGTTTTAGCTTCAGAGACTGAACAGCAGGAGATGATTAACACTTAGGGAGCAAAGCTGTTTATTGTGTTTTAAATAGTGCAGAAGAGTTTAGTTTTTAAATTGCCTCTAATTAGTATAATGTACTTGTACGTGCATGCGCACACCTGATCTCTACTTCACAAGCACCAAGGTCCTTATCAGACTACTGAACGGAAGCACCAAAATCCACAACATGAAAGACTGGCTTTTTTTTTTTCTTCTACAAATACAGCTGAGATATGGACCACAAATGACCTCAGAGCAAAACATCGGGGGGCATCAGTCTGCACCACAAGTGTCACACCAGCACCTTGGGCCAGGCAGAGGGTATGGGAGCCTGAGAAGCGTGATCATGACCCAGTGATCCCAACTGCTGCTGCGGGGCAAAAGGCAAATGTTGTGCGTGTTCACATCTTCCCAAACATGAGGACAGCTTGGCATGCCTCTGGTTACTCATCACCTCTCCATGGCCACATTAAGGTGATCGAGGTAAGAACCCCGGCATTAACCAACAGGCCCTTACTTCACATGTTGTTCATCAGATCCCTTCCCTACATTTTACTGAAGTTTCTGGAAGGAGATTCAGAAGCAAAACCCTTACCCGCAACAGCTGCAGGGTGTTTGTTAGCAACAACAACTCTAACCTATACCAACACATCCATAATGAGAAGAATACTGCAATATCTCACCAACAATAATCCATGCAGCTTAAACGAGATCTTTCCGTAAGCAGCAAACCATCAACTGTATCTATTAGCCCTACAGGTACCTGATAAGAAGCAAATTAAAATAGGGGAGATCAAAGAAATGGGAAATCATATTTAGCTGGCTCATATTAAATAAAGTTTTTGACTCAGGCGCACTGGAGACTGATGCTTAAATTGCTACAAATGGAACAGCCATAAAGACAAAAGAGATTATTAAATCTTTGTGCCAATCATTCAGATAGAAGACCAGAGCCCTGCATTTTGAAAGCCTCTTTCAAACAACAGAGAGAGAGTGAAAGATATGAACCAGATCTAACATTAAGAATTAAAATACCTTTTTGGTATCCATTCAAATAATCTCAAAATCTATTTCAGAGATGCTATCTAAAATGACAGCAACCTTAAAATATGTTTGAGAGAAGGAGGCAAAATCTAAACAGTGCCGTCTAAAATTATGTATTGTGACATGACAAAGCAACCACGTTTCTCTAAAAAATAACAATAAAAATTTTCATTGAAAATGGTGTATAAAATCACCAAGAACTGGATTTATCCAAAGAAGTATCAGGGGTCACCCAGGTATAAGTCTTGTTCCAAAGATGAGCATATTGTGGGGACGGCTGTCCCAGCCTGGATATGTGGGTGTACAAGGTTCAATCCCAGTGCATAGCTATCGCAGATGGGAACGGTTACACAGAGCCATCCCTTCCATTTACTGGAGTAAAATATGACAGGTTAGACAGGTTCATGTAATGCAGAATTGATGATCACAGGCTGAATAAATGCAACAGACAAAAAGGCAAGTTGGAATTCAGACAGAAATAACAACTGGCAAGAGCTCCTGGTTCTATACCTCTGAGTCCAAATACGGGGAAAGGGTAATGGAGCGAGAGAAAAGTATCTTTACTGATTTTAAGAAGAAAACACTTTTTTACTGGAAAACAAGGAAGGAAAAAATATTCCGAGTCTAGCATGACGAATCACTCCAAGCTCCCTATACACTACAGGAATAAAGTAGACATCACCGATAGGACTTGACATACGCTTAATTTCCTCCTTTCACAGAGACCTGAAGAATACAGAACATCTGTACGGCTTTATAGTGATATTATCTTATACTCTTAATGGCTTCTAATTATCCTAATGATCCAGTCCTCTCTGTAGATTGGAGATGCACTACGTGATTAAGGTATGGCTGAAAAAGTCATCTTAAATTAAAATTAAGAACCAAAAATAATACATCGTATCTTGCTTCACTGTCAGACTGCCCAGCACAATTACAAATGCAGCTTTTAAATCTGGGCATCTTTACTGGAGAAATCTGGGCCCTGAACAGTCATGCTGTTGGCCAAAGGGAAAAGATTTTGGAGGTGACTTGTCTTAAAAGAAGTGTGTAAAATCCTGATAAAGCCTCTTCTGTCATTCTGATGGAGTCGATACCTGGCACTCCAGAAGCCCCTTGGTCTCTTCTCCCACCCTGCTGCACAGCCGCTCAGATCAATCTCAGCTCAGCATCTCCCCACTGCAGGCACGTGCCAATACCCACGGCAGGTATTATGCACACACGTGCCGCGGGGGCAATAACGCAAACACCTGCTGCTGCAAACGTAGCTGCCTTTTTATTGCTCAAACACACCCATATTTTTTGGAAAATAAAATCACGACGCCACACACAGTGCCACACACGCAGCTTCTGGGATGGCAAGTGCAGCAATTATTTACCTTATGGACCCTAAGTGATGTACAGAGCAGCATAAAGTGCTTCATGCTGTACAGTACTAATCATAAATCAGCCTAAAATAAATTAGTGCTCTTTTCAACTGTATCAAATGTGTAGTTATTCCTTTACAGATAAATCATAGGTCTTTTACCCAGGGTAGCATCAAGGTTAAGATGATTAAGTAAGTAATTTCATTAACAATGATAAATGTTAACGATGATAGAGAGGGATTTTGGATACATTTGCACAGAAGCGGGTTATGCTGAAGGGCTACCAATAACCGCTGTTATGTATAAGAGTTAAATACATCCACCAGGACTTAAAGAACTGTCTTTCCAAGCCATAGTTTAACTCTCAGATTTTACATTAGAGATGTGGTACACCAATACAGCACAAAATTGGATCACTTTCCCAGACACACAAATGCAGCCACTTGGTTAAACGCTGCAGCATAAAGGTGTTTCCGCAGGGCTTGGGTACAGGAACCAAAGTGTGTGTGGACGGGGACATGCTGTGCTGCCCAGCACCCACTGCATGCCCTCTGTGCCCCTCCAATCCTGAACCCCATCCTTCCCGGGACTTGTGCTTTCACAGGGTTTTTCACCAGGCACCTCAAGCCTGACATTTCCTTTCCTGTGCCACCAGTGACGCTCCCCACTTTCCTCATCTCTCCTGGGTGACTGTGGGGAGGGAAGGGGCAGGGGCAGACATCAGGAGCTCCATGCTGAAGCCCAAGCACCCCGGATGGAGAGAGGCAGTGCTGGCTGGGAGGGGGGGGACTTGTGCTTTCACAGGGTTTTTCACCAGGCACCTCAAGCCTGACATTTCCTTTCCTGTGCCACCAGTGACGCTCCCCACTTTCCTCATCTCTCCTGGGTGACTGTGGGGAGGGAAGGGGCAGGGGCAGACATCAGGAGCTCCATGCTGAAGCCCAAGCACCCCGGATGGAGAGAGGCAGTGCTGGCTGGGAGGGGGCAGCAGCCCAGCCACAGGAGGAAGCTGGGTCTTCACCCAGAAAAGCTCTTTCTAAGCAAGTAGGCCAGGAACTGCTAAAAGGCTGGGTAAAGGACTTTATGGTTAGGTTAATTTGCTTGTTATTTTTAGCTCTCAGATCTTAGCACTCTATTCCCAGAGTTAACATCAGCCAATACTTGTGTAAAGCAGGACCTCTATCAACAGTGAAGCAGAGTAAGTAGCTGGGTCTGAGCTCTGTCCGGGCTTCTGAGGCCACAGTGGGGACTGAAGGGACAAATTCAACCCCAGAGAGAGGTGTGAGGCTGCTGCCCATGTGGCTTCCCCAAGAGCAAGCAGGCACAACAGTGTGGCACGCAGTGGTGCATTTAAAGCACTTATAGATTACCGTACACCTGTTTGATACCGTGTGCTACAGAGCATATCATTCAGCAGCTGCCATAAACGTTGTGGTAGAGGTCTTTGAAACAAATCCAATCATTCTGAAAACTAAGTATTTCCCATGGTTAACATTGCATTAGAAACACCAGGCTTGCATTATTCAAGATTCCCCACTGCATTCTGGTTCTCATATAAATTTATTTAGAAGGAAGGAAAGTGTGCTACTTTCTGCACCCATGTGTGACCAAAGTGCTTTAGCAAGACAGCTTGAACAAAATGTAAGAGTCTCCTAGCAATGCTTCCTTAAATGCTCAAAGCTGATTCAGGTTAAAAGCATTAGGGGAAGGAGAAAAAAACCAAACCAACCCCACCTGATATGTGTACATGAAAACGCTGACTTCCAGCACATTCAGAACTTAAAAACATGGAACCAATTTTCTCCAGAACTTGGAACTCCCCAGTGAGGGCTATAAACAAGCTAATTTGACATCGCTAGTTCCAGCCAGCTTAGACTTATGAGTGTGCACATATTTTATTCTGAAGATATGGGAAAAACATATTTTCCCCATGCGTGCATAAATCAAAACCCGCTGAACCAATTTTGCTTAAATTAGAAAGAAAGAGAGAGCAGAAGGAAGGATGGGTGATGAAGGAAGGAAGAAAGGGAGAAGAAAGAAGGGAAAGGCTAAATACTGTCCTACTGAGCCTCCTTACTTCTCTCTAGCTCCTCCATTCCTCCTCGCCATTCATACCACTATGTCTTCCCAGGACACAGATACACAAGCTGGCTCTCCCCCCGCCACTGGAGGCAGATCCAGTCTCATCCATCCCCACCACAGGAATGGTCTCTGGCAGATTCTGCAGATGCCATTTCAGACCTTCTGACTCAGAGACCGCCAAGGACTTCACCACTGCTCATGATTTGCAGCTACACTTCCTCCATCATGTTAACCTGATCATCCCTTCTGTGCTTTTCAGAGGCAGGAGCTGTAAGTCTCAGGGCACAAGGGAGGGTGTTGCAATATAGGACAGGGAACAGAAAGGAGCAAGGGGAAAGAATGGGAGAAATGATGGCGATCCAGTGCAGCCTGGCCTCAGCATGGGCTGGGTACAGGGCACTGCTACAGGGAGCTGTGGGTGCAACATGTAGGTGCTCACCAAGTCTCACCCAGGACATCCCACAGGGAAGGGCATCTATTACCCTCCACTCTCTCCACTCTGCTGCCAGGAGTTATCCCTGTGTCCTCACTGACCCTCTTCCCACTTCCCTTGTATACCGTGGCACCCAGTTGGCAGTCCCACAAAGCTGGCAAATGCTGCATAGTACCTGAAGGTGTTTTGCTTTTTTCACTCTCATTTTAAACCAAAGTTCCAGTTAGTGCCATAACTCCAATGCTAGCTGGAAAGCAACAGCTGGGAGAGGCTGAACTTCCCAGAGGAAAGTATATACTGGCCAGTGCAGCATCTGTGCCACCCAAACCATCCACTGCTTTCTGCAGGGATCTGGAGTATCAGGGACAGAGAGAACGCCCTCCTAGGATTTTTAATTTTCCTTCCGTTCCCTTTGATGCTTTGTTCCCACTCCCACCTCAGGTTCATCCCTCAGGAAAGCCCTCTGCCCCTCAGCTCACCCATTGCACCCTCCTTTCCCTGTCAGAGCCACTGCAAACCCCAAAACAGTAAATGCTGAGGATGCAGAGAAACACAGGACTCAGTAAGAACTCAGTAAAAGTCTAAACTTTATCAAGCCACTGCCCCACCCCAGCACTGCCACCACCAGCAGGTGTTACAGCCTATTTCCAGTTTCTGAGATGCTCCCTCTATTGCTGTGCCCTCTTCACTCCCAGTACAGACCTCCCATAAAAGTCTGCAGAGCTGCTTCCAAATCTGACTTCTAACCTTCCCTGAACTCCGTCCCAGCTCCCCGAGGTCTGGGCAATAGGTGCTGTGGGGATGCCGTTTGCTGTGGTCTGGCGACAGCATCAAGCACCCTGCGCCTCTGTAGCTGTCCCTGACTGCAGCCTCTGCCCCAGCAGCTCTTGCTCCGTGGCATGGGAACAGCCTCTGGGACACTGAGGCTGCCACATGTACGTGTCAGCCCCAACTATTACGGTCATTTATAGTTGATGTCTACAGTGCCTGTTTAGCTAGTTTGTTTATAAATAAATTTGGAATATCCAAATTACAATAATCCACCCAGATTTTAAGGAATTTAGTATGTAAAATGCAAATTGGAAAGTAAATGAAAAATTAAATGATTGTGAGAATCAGTTTTACCATGCAGAGTCAGTTTCATAATAAAAGTGAGAATCATAATCCTACTTTACATATAATTTTCTGCAGGGTTGTGTAATTTACAATTTACACAAAGCAACAGGAAGATTAAAGACATCTTTTGGATTAAAACTGAAGTGCTCAGTAGACTCCCTGCAGTAACACTTTATTACACCCTATGCAGCTCTGAGGAAGCAGAAGAGCATTTGTCCAGGGAGTAAAGGGTGGCATTTCCAATATATTTACTTGGAGAAGGCACAAGCAACAGGTATAAACCCTTCCAAATGTATCCCCCTCCCATCCTGGATGCCTTCCAGGCAGCTGCTTGGTAGCACCGAGTCCCTCTGTGCTCTGCCGAGCGCTGCCGCCCCTCCTGCCCACCACGGGCAGCAGCCCCCAGTGAGCTGGCAGCCGTCCCCTGCCCGGCTGCCCAACACGGTGCCCTTCCCAGAGCCTCACAGGCGGAGCAGGGAAGGCAGAGTCTTTGTCAGGGACTGTGCTTTCTGCGCTTTCTTCCCTAGCACATGTTTTAGAAACTCTCACGCCATGAAGAAAGGCAAGACATGGGATGCTGCGGAGGTAGAAGTGTCCCATTCCAGATGAGTACCCACCCCAGTAGTCATGGGGCTGCCCTAAAACATCAGGTCTGCAGAGAGCTCTTCTCCAGCATCTCACCTGAAATTCTCACATGCACTGCTGTGCGCTCTTCCTCTGTTTTTAAGAGGAAAATCATTGCAAGAGATACTTTTAAAAAAATTCCCAAACACTCTATTAGTCTTTCTGAAGAAAGTGTGACTATACAAAGTCACATAGGAGAAAGCAGACTTTCACTGGGGCTTGTGTAATTTCTTTGGATAATCTATCTCCTTTTCATAAACATCTGCGTAGAACAAAAACCTAAAGTGCCACCAAGATGGCAAACTCCTTGTATTTTTGAGTTAGAAGGTGCCCCAATTCTTTGCCTATCAATGCCTTTGAAAGACTGGTATATTGAAGAGAAATCCAAATCTGGACATAGAAAACCCCCCGTATTTATTTTAAGCAGCATTGTGACTACTCACTGTACAAGAAAATAAAGCGTTAAATGATTAGTTAAGAGTATAAATCCATGAAATGAGCATTTAGGGTCCAAGATATACAGCACGGATCTCCAGTGATCCAAGCAAAGTTGTCCAGGGTGCACAGTGTCTTATGAATTCAAGACAGAGTAGATTAATTAATTATTTTACGTGTGTCTTAGGTAAACACATCAGCTTAAAAACCATGTGGGTATCTTAGAGACAGATCTAAAGACAGCAGACACATTTCAAAGAGCTACTTGTCCTAGAAAATGTTTAGTGCCCGACAAAGAGCTTCCTACTAAGCAACTAGTGCGACTACTCGCAAGAGCATCATTCCAGTTTGCAAACACTCAGCATCAATTATCTTTCAGTAAAATAAACCAGTTTTCTGGGCTCCTAAATCATACTTCAGATTTTAGTATTTGTTCAGAACAAGAGACTTACCAAGAGCTTTACTTAACACTCTTCATATACCAATATTTATCAGCAAAATGCCCCGAATTACACAGTAACACTTTTCTTCCAAACTTTAGCATGTTTGAGAAAAAGGTTCAGGAAATGAGCTCACAGATTATGCTGGCTCATCACAGATTTTCATGACCATAAAATATTACATTCAAATACAGAACAAGCCAGGGGTCAAGCAAGTTTCTGCAGACATTTTTCTACCTTGAAAGCTCAGTGAGAGATACGTTAACGTACAGGGTGCAGGTGTGCTTTGTTGACTGCACAAATTAGTCACAATGTTCACAATAGAGCTCTCCTGAATGCCTTTATTTCATTTTAAACACACATCTGTGCATCTCCTCTAGACTGCAAGGCTTAATCTAACTTTGGAGTGCCAAATGAGGGGACTGGGACAATCAGATTTGTCGTATTTCCCAAGATGTCCAAGCTTCATTGAGCATTTCTGTTTCCAGTGCTTAGAAGTGCTCAGTGTGCCCTGGGAGCAGCACTTTGACAGCAACAAGAACAAAAACTCTGGGGTCTTGTTGGGCACCTGCGTCCCCTTTCGTTCCCGCCCCAAAGTACCCCTTCATGCCATCCTTCTCCCACTGAGGCATGGGAGAGTGACACCCACCCCACACCCCATGGCCAGTTCACCTCTGCTCTCCCCACAGCTGGGAAGGCTTCTGCTCCCAGCTCCCACCCCTCTCACAGACACACAGACCCTGTAATCTGCACACAGAGATTTTAAGATATTTTAAAGGGATGTGGATGAAGAGGTAACCCTGGGATTCGGTGAGAGCTGAGCTAGACTGCAGGGCTGTGGGCTTCTCTGCTAATGATGCCCCCGCTCGCCCCCTCCCTCCACTTGTGCCCTGTGGGTCTCCAGCTCCTCAGCAGCAACAGTGAGGAGCCTCACTAAAAGTATTTCTGTATTTTCTAGGTTCCCTAAACAAAATCCATGCTTTAGACTTCAAGAAAGCTCTTCCAGGAGCACATCCCAAAGAGGAGTTGGTTAGTTCAGCACCATTCATTATATGCCCCAAATCAAATCAATATCCTATTCCTTCCATTGAACAACTTGGTTCCCATTCCCCACAGCCCTTTTATCTCGACCACGACTTAATGAGTCCTCATTAAAATGCATGGCTCTGTATGCATATGTAAAAACTTGTTTCCCTTCTAATTCCTACTCTCAGTGAATTGCTCAAAGTCTTCCTGCAAGTCCCTCTGCGACTACACAGCAAAAATTGCTTCTGCTGTACCCTCATGGGCTGCCACCCGCTCTCGGCACGGGCAAACACATGGTCCCCACTGGGGGACAGCGTGTGCTAATGAAAGGGCCTTAAAGTTGCTAGGTGTCGTGGCAACTTTAAAGCTCTCTGCTGGAGCAAAGCACTGCAAATAATAAGTCTTCCCCAGGGCATTTACGGGACATGGGAACCACAGCGCTGGCACGGGAGCACTGAGGGGTCCTGCATATACTGAGAGCATACACTGCTCTCAGGAACACATCCATTTTTTCTTCCTATGTTTTTTGCATTAGTTTCTCACAGCAGCAAGTCTATAAGCCTGTGCCACATAAAGCTGTTTGCTGGTATTTCTCTGGATTCAGAGTCCTTAAACTATACTTTAAACCTACCATCAATGTTTTCACTGCATTCCTATTCCTGAAGTCATTAATCACTGGGAATAATGGTCTGTTTTTAATGGAATAAAATGCTTGCAAACAGTTCTCTCTACAGCAGCTTACACCTGTGGTTTATCTGTGCAGGAGACGGTACCAGTTTCAGCTCACGGCTTGCAGCCAGCCCGCGGCAGGGCTGCTCACTCCCAGCTCCCATGGGGGCAGGCAGGACAGAGCAGGGCCTGGGTGGCTGCAACTCGCTCCTGCTGCTTACCCCGTTTCAGACAGTGGATGTGGTATTTCTCGTGTGTATACAGCACAAAAATACACTCATATTAGAATGCTTTCTGTGGGTGAGTTGTTCTGGAGGTGAAAACCAAACCAATTACCAGCAGTTTAGTTCTAGCGCAAATCATAGTCCAGTAAAAAAGTGTTACTGGACACAGCAATTTCAAAACACAGCTAGGATACAGAGACCAAAGGTACTGTTGCTAAGCCCCTATTTCCTTGGGCTGGCAAAAACTATGTCATCCTTCTCATCAAAAACTGGGGGTTGAGGAGGAGGAAGGGACGGAAGACTAACAAATACATTAAGACAAGCTGTTCAGAGGTTGGGTCTCCAGTCCCCACCACTTATTACATTTTTTTGCCAGTTTGATTACTGGAAGGCAATCTGCAGCTCAGGCAGAACACTTCAAAATATTCCTATTCAATACCATATACCTACTCTATTTTCCCGTGTCCCTTGCAAACGTACTCCCTTCCTAAGGAAGCATATCTTAAAAGACATGCACAGTCCTTAATTCAAACACAGTGCAATTGTAACAGCTCTTCAGTATTCATCATTATTTTTTAGAAAAAAAATCATTCTATTATAGATGTACACAGAAGAGTAAAACCAGTAATATGAATGAGGACACAGCACATTAAAAATGTAAATTAAGAATTAAATAGCAAAACAATGGAGTTCTGCCAATATTTTTATAACCATACAAATTGTTCATCAGTATCCAGTGTCATGTTGGCAGATTTGTTCAACAGGGAGTATAAAGCTGGAGACAAGATGATAGAGTATCCATTCTAAAGGATGTATTCTCAGCACTGTCCTGTCTGTTACACATTCTCATGCTTTAAAATAGAGAGGTGAACACATTTGGAGCATGAGCAATGTGTTACAAAAAGGAGGGGTTTTTTTTCCACAGGTGGTGAAAAATTGGACTCCTCTGCTTTACACACATTCATCTGTAAGCTTTTGTCATGAAAAAAAGCAACAGCCCCTGTTATAAAGCCTCACAAAAAGAACTGCTGTCAAAACATTACTATATGCTCAAAGTCCTTTTTATTTCAAACCATGTAGTAAATACAATATTTTTGTGCCAGCACCATCGTGCAAAGCACTTAAATTCCTACACCAGAAGAACAGAGTTCACCAATAAGATCTGTATATAATGTGTTCCTGTTTCCAGGTCTCCTCAAGAAAGAACCTGATGCACAGGGTTTTGACACCTTGAGCGAACACCAGAGTTTTCACGGGACTGCGAGGGGGATGTGAGCCCCACACGTCCTCCCCAGGAGGGAGGCCAGCTCTCCTCCCCATCACACTGATACAGGCTGTGATCGCAGCCACGTGTGGGGAAAGTCTGGGAAACCTCCATTTGGCTCTTTCAAGGAATCCAAGGAAAGAAAAGGCAGCATTTCAGTCTAGAAATTCCTAGTTATAAAGCAGGAATTGACTTCTCACCCTGAAATCATCTGTCTCCGCATCATTGGTATAACAGCTGTTTTGCTGGAGGGATCTTTGAGCAGACATCCAGGGGACTACTGCTTCCACCAGTGTCATGGTTCCTACCCTCTCCCTAACAGCACCTGGAGACAAATACTCATTAATGACAAATCAGGTGTCAGGGCAAGGTAAGACAGGGTTACTAATGAGGGATGAGGCAGAGCAGATCATCTGCTTGCTCATGCAAAGTCAAAGGCCGTGCTGGCGATCAAAGACAGGGTCTCCTAAGAGTAAAGTCTCGCACCATGCCACTAAGCCAACAGGATTAATACATCGTAGAGCTTTGATTTTCATAACAGAGTGACGAGGAAGGGGAAAGGCTGATTCAGCCACACTTAGTCTTTGAGAGATGCCAGTTACAGAGAAGAATGTGTCTTGTTCCTTGCCGTAGAAGAGCATGACAAGCCAATGTCATACCATAGGGTTGCCTGACCTGCAGGCCAGCGTGCTGCGGAGCTGGGTCAGCACTCGCTCTGCCACAGCCAGGCAGGCAGGATGTTCTGAGAGGTTTTCAGAAAGGAGATCCAGTGACAAAGCAGCCGGCAGCAGCTGTGTGAGAAGGACAGCATGCAGAGGCCTCACCCTGCCAGGAGGGATGACACTTTCTGACAGCAGATGTGACCGCCTGTCCCTCCTGGCCCCCCATCTCCCACTGCCCCTGGGATACCCAGTCAGAAGTGGTTTGCATCCAACCAGCACATCTTGATTGATCAGTAAAAAGGCAAAAAATGGACGTTCACAACAGGTGACTGCTGAACAACTCTTAGAGATATACACTGATGACATTTTAAACCCCAATGCAAGCACTACATAATTCATGATATGCACTATATCAAAGCACACTGGAAAATGGATGTGTTGCTTTTCTCTCAAGAACCTGAATTTCTATATTATTCAAACAGTTTGAGAGGTGGGAGGAGGAACCTGATAGATTTAAGGTTTATACTTTTCTCCTAGTACATTGCCAGGAAGATAAAATATGTAGTGGCTTCATATTCCCTAACCATATTTTGGACAATATGCTTCATGCTCTATTTGCCACAGAAGTTGTGACACTGCAGTCAGTCTTCAAAGAATAAACTATGCATTTTTCATGGCAAAAGATCAAAAAATATCATTTTTTATTACCCTGCCATTGGTTAAGTCAAGCTCTGGTAATTAGGATATTGGATATTTATGAGGAGCTATTCTGCCTTTATTACGGCTTTAGGTGCCTGTTGACAGATGCAGCAAGACAATTTACATTGATGTGTGAATTTGCCAGTATTTCAGTCATAATATCCAAGTCTAATTCTATTAGAAAAAGGGTCCATATCTTACCCTTGGAATACATATTTTCAATTAATTCTGTTTTTGTAGCATTTCCTCTGGCTTTCTATCATTTGTGTTCTGATTGAACAGTAGCTCCAATTAAAGTCCAGAGGGCAACTGGGTAAAAACAGGTTATTAGATTAGAAAGGCAGAAGGAACCACTATAATCTCCTAGTCTGACCTGCTCAATAAACAAGGGCCATAGGATTTTCCCTCTGAATTGATCCCTGCTGCCATTGAAGCATGGAGGAAGCAGGGGAGAGCAACTCCTTCCCCAGACCACACTGGCAGGGAGACATTCAGTGACAGAGAGCAAGTTACCAGCACCCGCTCAGGTGAGGGGCGAAAGGACAGCTCAGTGCTAGTCTCTTTTCCCTGTGTACCCCCTTGGTGGTTTTTTTTCACTTATGACATTTCACTTAAACTAGGACTGAAGTCTGCTTACAAATATTTACTTCCATTTAGAGGATTATTTTTGTTTTATCCCAAAGAAATTTTCAGTCTTACTATTGATGCTATGTGATAAAAGTGCACTGATCCATTCCCAGTTAATCTATGTCTATTCTACAAGTAAATGGTTCAATACTTCCTCTAATGATCTGTACATTTCAGATTTACTTATGCCTGAAAAAGCTCCAGCAAAAGTTTATGGGAGCAGAACCATAAAATCAAGCATGGAGCAATATATAATTGCAGTGGACTATATGCTTGAGACCACCGATTTAAGCAGAGCCGAGTAAAACCTTAATGCCTTCAATTACAGACACTTGAAATGTCCTGCCTGTCTCGAGCATTTCCAGGGAGGAAGAAGACAGAGGAAAGCTGTATCATTACAGCCTTGGCATTTACTCACGTCAACATCATACACCTTTCCTGCTCATTGCCAACAACATTTCAGTGACTACTAGATGTGTTATACCGCCAGAGACGGAAGGGAAGTTTGACCCTCGCAGCTGAAATGCCTCAAGGCCCCGTATCACACAAAAGGAGCCCAGGCACATCAAGAGCAAAAAAGCAGCTTACCCTTCTGGCTGAGCCCCCAGTGAGCCTCTGGAGGGTTTCTTAGTGCTAAGGAGGAAAGGGTGCCACAAAAGGAAGGTGAAGAGCAGTAGTACTGACTTTTAAAGTGGGAAGTTCAGGGTAATTTATTCTAGCAACAGCCTCTTCGCCAGTTCTCCCCTTCACCATCTCACCATTAATCCACAAGGTCCTCCTTACTCAAGATAACAGGGGGAAAAAGTTTTTTAAATCACACATCCTTTGCACAGCATGGTAAATTAGGGCTAACTACTCTAAATAACCATGTTTTATTAATACAATATTTACAGCACTTAATGGTGCTTTGGCATTTTGCTGTAACGGTCAACACATTTTTTCCCAGGAAGACTTTTAAATTAAGCCACATGTTTTGTTTTGCTCTGGCTTCCACCTGAAACACTCTTCTGGGTCAGAGATATTTGCAACGTGGATGGTTGGAAAAGAACTTAAAAGGAATAGGCGGGTGAAGAATAACACTGCTTCTAACTTGACCTTTAATAGGTTTTCAGAGGGCTTTAATACATTCTCCCAAGTTTGATAGTGACTACGCTCCCTTGGCCTCACTGATGCGGTGCTCTATCAGTTGAGGTAGGTGTGAAGGGGAACATACACATGGGGAAAGCAAAGAGCAGTGTTTAACCCTACCACACGTCACATTTGAATAAGACATCATTAGGAAGATGCCCAGTAACTTTTCAGTGAGTTACTACCTTCTGAGGTCTGTGGGATTATGCATTAAGTGCCCAAATTGAAGAAAGTCTGGAATGAGATTAAAGCTATGAAGCTTCAAAGACACAGGAAAGTCTATCCACAAATCTGGAGGAAGAGCAGAAGAATAGACCAGAAGTCACTTTCTACAAGTTTCTCACTTGCAGAGGTACCTGTGGAAGGTTCTACAGGTTTCTTCTGCCTGGCAGACAGGATTTTTCTCCTAGTATGAGAAAAAGCAGTGTTAAGACATGTTTTTAAATAAAGTAGTTGGTTAAGATTAGCCTTTCTTTTATATCTGCTTTGACCAAAAAGACACATCTGAAAGAGGTTTGACAGCACTCAGATCTCACTAGCACATCGATCTGCTGCATGTTAAAGAGACATTCAAGTTAACAAAATAAGGACAAGTTTGAAGATCTGCAAGCATGAACAGCAAGGAGCAGGGCTGCCGAGACGCTGGCTATGGGACAGTAGTCCATGGGGACCTGATCACTGTGCACGCAGGACACCTGAGACCTGGGGAGCCACAGGAAGCACGCTCAGCTGACAGCTCTTGTACTGCTGCTTTTGTGCAGGCACAGATACAGATGGCACCGATACCTAGCAATTAGCATAATTTGTCTTTATTTCAAGATTCCTGTCTTATGGCTCCCAGACCCAGCTTCCAGAGCAAAACTCACCCCACAGCCATGAGCTATGCCAGCAGCCATGGGGCTGTGATCGTATTCCTCAGTATTCAGGCACAATGCAATAATGTCTTCTTATTCAGTGGTTACACCATCTTCTGTTGTGAATTCTTAACTCCTACTTAGACAGCATAATCTGTCAGTCAGTTTGTGAAAAGTCTGAGTCCATCCAATAGGAGCACTAAGCACACTGTAAGCTCCAAATAGCTTGGAGAAAGCATGAGCCAGCAGCTGCCTCCCGCAGGCTCCAGCCTCTGCAGAGAGCTTCAGTTGTGGCAGTGATACACTGAAGGCTTCCATTGCCAGAGCCAGTGGTGTCTCCAAGGCAAGCTAAACGTCCAACTGTTCCTCTAAAAGGCAATTAGAAATACACCCTGCAAGGCACAGGGCAAAAAAAATTGCTTAATTCTGCAAAGAGACTCAATCATTACAGCTCAGGCCTGAGAGATGCCAATATTGAGGCTGGAACTGAGAGCAGCCATAAGCTTCTGCACCACAGTAGTCATCAGACTTCTGCTCAAGGCATTCAAAGGAGGAGCAGACAGTTTGAGTCCCAGTACAGGCTTTGCTTGGGATAAAGTCAGCATTTCTGTTTAACCCCTTTCTGACCTCTGTGTAAAATGAAGGTGCCTGGAAGCAAAGCAGAAAGAGTAATGAAACAGTTCATTGCTCAGTTCACAGTAAGCAAGGACATCAGAAACTTTCATTACAGCAACCAGCAGCTACAGTAAGATCAGTCTATTTGATGTTTGAATTAGAGGTTAAGGGCGGAGGAAAAGGAGAATTTCGCTGTTTGTGATAAAACTCATCCCTCTCTCTGGATACTGCTAAGCCATCCCTGGCAGGGATGGACTTTTATCCCTGGCTCAGACTTCTGAAGAACAAATCTTTTTGCATTTTGAATGCACCAGATGGCATGCCTTTACAAAAGTGGCCTCCAGGGAAGATACCTCTAAAATCCCTCCCTTTAAGGACTTCACTCCCTCTCCTCCACCAAATTACTCAGTTCAGGCACTGAGTAATGCAGGACAGAAGCATATGCCTGCCTTTCCTTTGGCAACTGCATTGTGTTATGCTATTAAGAAATATGCCCGATCTGCCTTCTTTTCAGTTCAGTATATTGTATGTCTCCTAGATTGATGGATACCTCAGACCAAATAGTTCTACATGGCCTAGACTGGGGTAATTGGATTACATTTATGTGAAACCCAAAGTGCTAGGTGTTCTCAGGGGTGATTTTCTTTTTCAGACTTCCATCAGAGTCCCAAGGAAACCAAGTACAAAAGCCTAAACTAATCTCACATCAGAAAGGATTTTTTTTCTATCAAGTTGAACAGGGAGGTTGACTTTTAATGGGAGTTGCGCAGCTGAGAGACTAACGCAAAGAAAAAAATCCCCAAACTCCTTACCCCAAGGGAAGAACTTGAAAACAAGAGAAGTGAGGAAATCTGCGTTAATGCCCACACATGTGCTCAAGCTCACCCTGCTGTGCCCACGGGTCCTGGCAGCCGGTAATCCATACAGTGGCAAAAAGGAGGATAATTGGACTATACTCTAGCAAATAAAACACACTTACAAGCAGCCAGAAATCATTATCCCTACACTGCAGAAGTGTCCGAGGCACAAGGAGACCGTACAGCTTGAACAAGGTCACTCAGCGGGACCATAGATGAGTTGGGATCAGAGCCCAAGTCTCAGACCTCGTAGCCAAGGGGCAAATGCGTTTACAGCTGACAGGTGCTGGGAAGATAAGTTGACAAGTTATTGGCAAATTTGCTGTTCTAACTTTGCTGTCACAGTGGAGGAGGAAAAATCTTCCATCTTGAACATAATAAAGGAAGATATTTGTGGCACATTTTAAGTGCCTGAGATATCTGTGAAATGTTTCGAATGGCTACTGTGAAAGGCCAAGGACGCATTTAGACGTGCCTGCTAGGAAACACAAGGCACAATCAAAACTGCCGGGTGAGAAAGTGTACCTATCACTCCTCATTCCCAAAGGAGGACTGTTCTCACAGTGCCTGGATCTGTGCCCTGCAGCTGGCTCAGGACCAAGGTGATTTCTTTGAACTGTATGATTTCCAAACTGTAAATAAGCATTTTGGACTGTGACAGGATTTTGTTATATTTCCAAAGGGAAAAGATATTCTTGCTTGGAAGTACAATTCAGAAAACCTTTTCAAGACTACTCTGGAGCAGAGGGGAGAGCATTCTTTCACAGACATGAGGGGTATTAACTATTTTCCATTATCTTACTCATTGTCTCATAACATCCCAGCAGCATTTATTTTCCTTAGTGCAATGCAACTGAATTACATCTGAATGGGGAGTAATTAAACTAGTTTGCTCTTTTTATTTTGTCTCCCTCTTAGACACAGACCTAATTTGAGTTCATCTTGAATGCTGTTGTCATAGGATGTACTGTACTTGGGGCTGAATGACAGGGACAGGGAACATGGAGTAGTAGTTTAACCTGCTGGGCAATTTGGGAAAAGAAACACATAAGAATCCTGGTAAAATGGAGTCAGGAAGGCTCCTCTGACTAGATTTTTACTTTTTTTTTTCAGAGAGACAGTCATTCATCAGGGCAACTGTGCACTGTGTCTCCGAAATTAGCTAATTTTCAGATTTTTGCATGTGCTCACAACCCAAACCAGAAGCTATAACGGACCCTGCAAAGACAGAGAGTGACTGTGAGAGCCAAACGAACCCAGAAACAGATGCAGAGATCTAAGAGAAATCTCACATGCAGCAGGCTTCTAGTTGTGGGCAGATCCAACTCAATGCTGCCAAACCATGTTGCGTAGCTACCTCACTGGCTGTTCATACGTACAACGTGTAGTGCCCATACGTAAGCTTTGGTTTCAAGTTGACAAATACGTGTCAATTTGAAAATCAGGCCAAAAAAAAAAAAAAGTCACTGCAAAGAAAGGCTACACTGTTCAGCTCCCAACTCTGGGAAAGCAGCATGTGAGGGGAACAGCAGTTGTCCCTTGTCTCACACCTCACACAGACGCACTTTTTTGGGTGGCTCCTGAACCATCCACAAGACAAGTCAACATGCAAGAACTGACTTGTGCTGGCTGAGCTGTCCCATTCACACGTACCAAGTTTTCCTGGTGTGTCTGAGCCCTGTCGTGTCCCCAGGGCACCTGTAACGGGGCACTCCCTGCACTCCCAGCACTCTCATGGACCTTTCCTCGCAGGGGTGGGGGACATCTTTTAACCTGGATTTCTTTTTCCTCTTGGCATCATCTTGTTTGTTTTTCAGTGATTGATGTCATTTTTATGTTTGGAAAGGAAATTAGTCAGAGCTCAAGGGTAACAGCAACAATTCTGGTACCGCAGTGGGTGTACACTTCTGGGCTTGTGCATGTGAGCAGTGAGGTCAGTGTGCATGAGTGGGCGTTAGGGAGTGTCACCACGGATGTGACACAACCTGGGGAGCCCCCAAGCTACACTGTGCCCTCCCTTCTTCCTTCTCCCCTGCCACACATGGGTTTGCTATTTATGGGCTGGGAGGGACAGGGGACACCTCAACTGCTGATGTTGCAGATCAGACCAAACCACCATGGCAATGCCTTTTGGCTTCATCCTCCTGATATATTATGGCCTTTGTATTCCTAAGTGCTGAGATAAAAAGACCAAGAACTTTTATTTTAATCTTCACAAGAAAAAAATATTTTTAAACAACAAAATTGTTCTAAATATCTCCAGTTTTATGAGAAAAGATAAAAAACAACCCTGAATTTCAGTTCTGAAGCAAACGGGTGACCCTTTTTTCCCTATCCAAACCCCCATTCCTCTCCCCCATGCTCCCTCCCTATAACTGCATGGTCACCCCACCCTCAGCCCCATTTCAGCTAATAACAGGGAATGGAGAAACCCTAGAGGGAGGACAGGACAAGAACTAAAACACTGAAGAAATGGAGGAAATTACTCCTTTCATTGGAGTAATTTCATTTTCTAGCAAAAGAACACAAAGGATTTTTCTTTTTTTTAGGTTTTAAAGACAGCTCTAGACCTGAAACAAACCCTAGCTTCAAAATGGGACTCAAGGAGGGTTGATTTCTCATCAACCTGTCAAAATTCATTCCAGAACAAGCTGCCAATATGGGCTGGACAAGTCATGGATAAATGGAAAGGAAGAAAAATCTAGCACTGAAAGTCATAGAAAGAAGCTCATTGGACCATGCATGCCTTCTTAAAAAACAGGATGTAGAAAGTAACTAGCCCAGTAAATTACTTTTGGTTTAAATGTTGTGTTTCTAAATTTGCTCCAAACTGAAAAAAAAACCTGACAATCTAAAACACTCTTCTTAAAACCAAGCAACCAAATCAACTCAGACTTACACAGTAAGGATATTTAACTTGGTAGCTATCGTAAGAATATCTTCTGTAAGAAATGTGGCAATATGACAGTGGATGGATGTATCATTGAGAAATTTACCTATAGATCTGTATTATGACAAGCATAAAAATCTATCTACACTACAATACAGCTCTTCATAATAGATTTTGATAGTTGGATATGCAGAAGCTGTCATGAATACGAATGGAGGGAAACCCTCTTTCCAGCTATTCTGCAACACAAATCTTTGTGTGTGTCATTGAAATAATTTCTGTGGCTTGTTAAAAGAAAAAGATAGCATAGTCCCTGAGTGTAAGGGTTACAAATTTAGCAAAGTTATTGCTAGTAAACATGCTTATTCTCAAAAGGTGTACAGAATGAAACTTGTTAAATAAAATCACGGTGATGGTGCCATTGAGACAGAACAACCTAAGGGAGGGGCTGGAAGAATTAAATTAAATCCAATTTACTTTTAATTTGGGGGAAGAAGCAGAGAGTGAGGGAGAGAGTTTGCCACTGCTGAGCACTGAGAAAATTGCTGTTTACTTCATAACTGCGAAGGGGTAAAAGTAGTTTCAGCTTTAGAACCCTAATTGCAAGCAGGTTAAATAATATATAGCTCTGGCCAGACTGTAAGCAGAGTGTATGCATATACTTTGGTCTATGGTGCTGGGGCATGGAAAAAGTGTTTTAAAAAGAAAAGCCTTAGCTGGTTCTCCAAAAGAACCTAACAGGCAGCTGGACAGGAGGATAAAAATTTGAAGTCATAAAAGCTTTGGTTGAAGTCAGAATCCTGACTTATGAAAGAAATAAAATCTCTAGGAAGCTGTGGATGGGCAATTTCCCATATAGAAAATCTTCTTCTGTCCAGTGCTTTCTGTTATTAACAGTTCCTGCATTTCAGATTATTTTCATCTGTAACAGTTAACAAGTAATATGGCTTTATGAAGCTGCCACCTCTTTCTCCAACCAGAGAATTAAAAAGTCCTATTAGGCCTAGATCCAAAACAAGAGAGCAGACAATATTAGCTCTTCCTCAACCAGACAACCAGACAGTGCATATACCTCTGGTCGACAGATTTGGTGCTTGTTTTCAGGCAACTGTCCTGCCTGCCTGAAGAAGAGCAGAAGAGACATAAAAAAACTATTTATGGCTAGGATGCAAGAAGGGGCCATAGATTGTTATGAACATGAGATGTTCCTGGCTTATAGGATTTTATAAGCTACAAAGAGGAAGTTGTCTTTGAAGCATAAAGTGGTGGACACTTCACAATCACTTTTGGTCTTACGGACACTCAAGCGGAAAACACACTCTGTCAAATCACAGCCTGTATAATCACATTTTCCACATATAACCTGCCAAATTAAAAGCAGGGAAGATACTCAGGGAGAGAAGGCTTCAAAGCAATTTCTTGTATTATCTGCAGGTACATACTCCCAGTCTGCTGTTCAGCCAGCTGAGGTGAAAGGGATTGCAGGTAGGGCAAAAAGTAAGACCAGCCTTAATTACCCATGTTTGGTCTCAAATCAAGTGCCAGTAGTACACTGTACACGTTCATCCCATTTAGAGACCTCACATGCTTTTTCATTGCTGATTGACCTAGAAACAGCATATTGGTGGAAGATGGAAAGGAAGAAGGGGAAAGGAAGGAGAGGTTTCAGCTTCATTTCTTCACATCTTGATATCATGGGCTCAGAAAACCTGGACTATTAGCATCAAATGCTGGTCTTTTCAAAAGTCCAAAATATTTGGTTGTGCAGCAACCATTAAAGTGACACCCACATCACTCACACAAATGGCTATTCCTGTGGAGTGATGTGTGCCTGAATTAAACTGTACAGTTTCATTGCTCTCTTAATTTTTCTACACTCCATATAATTCTTTGCACATGAAACTGCAGATTTATTACAATATACTACGTGTCATGGGAAGCTTGCCATCCTAAATGCATAAAGCACAGGCGTCTAATGCACCAATGTGTCTGAACGTGCACGACTATGAACAAACAAGCCTGCAGGCTGTCCCTGTGTTACTCCAAGACACAATCAGACAAAACAGACTCACCCAGGAGAGCTGTAGTCAGTCTATTTGGAAATATGACTGCCCATCAATGACAAACCAGAGACACTGTAAAGTAAATAGTTGGACTATTGCACAGGCTCAAGATGAAAAAAAAAAAAAAAACCCAAACCTCCCAACATCTCCATGCTCAAATGAGAGAGAAAGAGAGGAAGTGTTTAAAGTGGAGGAGTCCCTTATCTGCAAGAGATAAAAATGAAGACTGTTCAAATGCAGATCAGGGAGAGATGAGGTTTTCTAACACTGCCAAGGGAGAAATACAAACAGGCTGCATTTCAGAGCCTCAATGAAATAAAGAAGTTTTCTTCAGAGCAGCAAAGCCTATGTCTAGCCTAATCTGCAAATACACAGAAGTTATTTTTCCTCTGAGCAGCTACAAGCTGGTGCAAATAATCCTCTTCATCTTCTGACACCAGCAGCAGAGGTGGCTGACAATGAAAGTCTACTAGCAGCATTTCTTGCTACTCAAATCCATCTCCCCTTGACAGCTGACTGCAGTTCATTTTCATCTACTAACCCATGGTAAGTACCTTAAAAAATGCAACACATATTGGAGCTCCTAGTAATGGTGAACTCTTCAAAGAAAAATAATTGTGTTTACAATGAAGATTCTTGCATGTGCATTTTCAGGAAATGCAGAACTGGACTACCTGAAGCATGCTACAGAGTTGTCACGTAGCCTGTAGTTCTCACAAGTAGCTGGGCCACTTTTCTTCAGTAAATAAACATTTCTTATTTACTTTCAAAATATTTAATACATGACTTAATATTCAAGAGCTGTGTTAATAAAAGCTAGAGAAGATCAACTGTATATGCTGAATTTCCTTTTTACCATTCTTTCTGGTTCTAACTACACAGATTTTGTATGTTTTGACATAGAGCTTCTTTCTTCTTGTATGTACATTGCATAATACAAGTGGTCCCTCGTCTCAGATTGGTCTCCAAAATACCACCATATAATAGATAAATTATAAGATACACCACTGAAGTTCCTACATTTGTGTAAACCAGTACTGCTTCTCTTAAAGTCAGGATAGGCTACTGGATACAATTGTTTTCAGAAGAAGCTGGTGATTCCAAATGAGCAGCATCCAGCTGCTTTGACTTTTTTTAACTGATTATTATAGCCATAATAGATTGTTTGCAGAATTACCTTTTGTTCGTGGATTGTCTGCATATCTGCATAATACAGAAGATTTATTTTGTCTTTTTACAACTGGTCTGAGGATGAAATGCAACTTTGCCACGAAGTTCACCAGCTGCAGAACTTTATTCAGTCCCATAATACTCCTTAGATGAGGTTCAAGTACTTTGGCAGGGAAACTTCCAGAGCAGATTCTTTCTGATTTTTCCCCAGCTTGTTTTTAAGTAGTATGTTCCTCTACGGGTGCATACACAGAACTTGCAAATATTAATGAGAGCTATGCATGTGTTCCTGTGGGAAGGCAGACCTCATACTGAAACCCTCTGCTCTGTTACGGTGCTCACATCAACAGTTTCATTTATTTTGGCTTAGAGGTGCCTATGTTTTAGCTGTTAATTCTGAAATAGAATTTCCATATTGAAGTGATAGTTAATATAAAACAGTATCAGTACATTTAAAATAATAATATCATGTTTAAGAATCTCAGTGATTCTTTCCCTTCACGCACAATTTTACATACCCTTACAGACAATTACCAAGCTTGAGGAATTAAAGCACTCCCAGCCCAAAGAAGAATTTGATAATATCTCAAATTATGCAGACTTCTTTTAACAACTTCCAAACAAGTTAAAGGGATTTCTGTTCAACAGCCAGCTTATTCAAGTTAACAAAAGGGGCAACAAGGAACAAGCCTGCCAAATCTCCATAACTGCACAGCGCTTGGCCACCTCTGCCTGCAGCCCGTATCTGCTCACTTCTCTGTCTGTCCTGCTTAGTCCTTAGGATGGATGGTTGGAGAGAAGGTAATATGCAATGTTAGCAAAAATAGGCCTAGACAGAGACACTTAACCTGCTTGGCAAAACTAACAACACGGCAGAAGCAGTGGCAGCCTTGACTAGCAAGCAGAGGATAAATTCTCATTAGACTAACATAACAGGAAAGGCCAACACATCCAAGTCACTTTATGATGATCTGCTGGAAAATAACTCTCGGCCAAAGCACCTTGATCCACCCAGCGCTACAATAAAGCAAAGCAGCTTCACCTGTTTTAAATTTTCTATGAATAACTGTTTTGGTTTGCTGAAGCTATCAATTTCTGATTTAATTATGCTGAATATTGAATTCTACTTGTGTAACCCCAAATTGTCAATACATTATTTTGCTTCCAAGGATTTCAGGTCCTTTACTATAAGCTGATGCATCACAGTTTATTGAATTTCTATAGCATTGCCCAATTTTTCTTATTTGCTTGTACACCAGAATTACTTATCGTAAAACACTTATTTTAAAACTCTGATGATGACAAAGATATGTCTCCAATGTGATTTCAAGGATACACTTTAAAAAAACCCCAAACCCTCAGTAATAAATAAGTTGCATGTTCATGGGATAAGAAGCAGAATAATTACTCAACTGCTTTAAATAAATTGTGGTACCTAATGTTAATCAGCTTTAGTAACCTCAAAAAAAGGAAGTGAATGTACATTCATTTATATTCATTAACTAGGCAGGTTTTCTATTTTAGGAAAGCAGAGGGGTTATCATGAGATTTTTGTTTTTGTTCCTCCAATAGAACATCAGTCCTTGGATCAAAAGCGTGATGTTTCACTTTAAACAGATTTTTTTCATGCCTCAGAACTTTCTCCTCACAGCCATATTTACCAAAACTGATCAGAACCATTGATATATTAAAATAGGTGGAAAATTAAATAAGGAAGATTAGAACCTTAGGGACACTGAGTTTCTCAGTGTTGCTTCAAGGCATAAAGAACTTGAGAATGCTGGTGTAAAGATGGCAATTATTCCTGACCTGAAATGACTTGAAAGTAGAGTTCAGTAGAATTCAGTCAACAATCTTTTTGTCACCAAAAG
>NW_010108588.1:0-4435 GCF_000699245.1 Pterocles gutturalis | reverse complement strand
TGCTGAATTCAGTGCATTGATCTCCAGTGCACCCCAACAAGCATGGCATTTGCCATGCTCTGTAGGCTCTTGGGGCTTTTGCTGAATGGGGCCCCTTGAGCTGAGCCTGCTTAAAAGCTAAACCAAACAAATCAACAAACCAAAAACCCACCCCAAACTGAAAAGAAACCTCCAAAAGTTCTAGCTACATGAAGAGGAAGCAATTGTTTCAGGTCCTGTTATTTTGGGCTGCTTTTACTGCAAAATGCAACATGTTGGCAACCAAGAGGGCTCTGGGCTGCTCTAACTCCAAAGTGTGAGGAAACTGCTTAGCATGAGGAACAAGCCTTCAGATAGCACAAATGGTTAGGTGAGAATGGCTACTCCTAATTAGTCAATACTCCTATGAACTATGTGTATATACACATACACACTCATCTGTGGGTATATCTAGATACACACCATTTCAGCATTCCCTGGTGCCAAAAAGCCACATTTTTTTGGTGTCGCACGAACCTCCAGAAAAGCAGAGACAGAGTATCTCTCAGTCTACTGCTTCCTTTGTTCGAGCTGATATCGGGTATTGGGCCTTGCATGCCCCAGCGGTGCTGGCAACTCCGAGGTTTGAAGGGGCAGTGCAGAGTTTAACCAAATGAAGCAGGAAAGCCAAACTGATCAAAAGCCCTCCGGAACCACAGTGCTGAATTCTTAAACTCACTCGTGAAAGGCAGCTGACATCTGATGTTGGAAGCAAAACACCAGAGCAAGCTCAGTGCTTGCTAGCCAGCGTGCCACCCCGCACCAGGAATTTTAGAGGTCAAATACCACAATGTGTATACACTTAGGGGAGGGTTTACTAATTAGTGCCAATTACAGAGTAAAATCTTCCTTTAATACAAGAGGAAAACCCAGGATATCTTGACTTTTCTTGAGCCATTCAATGCAGCTGACCTCCTATCTTCTTCTAGAGGGCAGGCTGGTGGCCAGGACAGGCAGAGAGCACACCACAAATTCACTTTCAGTGCAGAGAAAAAACCCTCCCCAATAACTACTCTGTGTTCTAAGACAAAGAGAACCAGAAAGCTAAGCATCCCAAACGACCAAGAAAAATATTTTTTTTCCTCTTTTGTGTTTGTTTCTGCTTTTAAAGCAGCTCTTCATTAGAATGTATCAAAGCATCCTGCTTTCGATGAAAGCACTGGGAAACGTTTCAGAGAAGCACAGTGGCCAAGGGGTCAGGCTATCAGTTTCAACTAATATAAGACAATTGAAGTGAAAAGTGATATATCTGAAAGACATAAAATAAAATGCAGAGCTCGATTACCAAGAAGGTGAACCAGAAAATAGCATACAAAGACATGTGGACAATTCAGTAGTAACGAGAGGGGGAAATTCACCTAAGCACTGCTATGGACAGGAGTCCCAGCCATGGGCTCAGACTAGTGTGAGGGACAATTCCCTAAGAGCACTTGGACCAACACGAGGTACCTTTAGTTCTCCACTGATTCCTGTTAAATGTTATTAATGCAGCGGAGCTCTCTCATGCCCCAATAGGTACCCCACAGACAGCAAGGCCCAGGTGCCATCTCTGAGAGAGAAGCATTTCTGTCCCATTGCCATTTCCAACCAGAAACGTCAGTGCTTAGTGGAAGGCTTGCAAGAGCCCATTGCGGCTCCTCGACACTGTCCACGCAGTGTGAGGAAGCTGCCTTCCTCCTGACATCTTAACAAATTTGGGAGTAATTCTTCACCTTGATTGTTAAAGACTGAAACCAAAACAACCATAATCAATTACAGCATTCAAGGCCCAGGACGAAACTTAAAAGCAAGCTTTCAAGGTCAGGGTTTCAGTGGAAATAGATGCTTGTTGCCAACAGGCAGAGCGTCCCTGAGCTGACGGCTACGTTTGCAGGACAACTGCACCGTGTACATTTTCAGTGTGTTGCAGCAGCAAACAGGAACACATTTAGCTGATTTGCAGCACACGGAAGGGTTAACCTTCCATTTCATGACAGAAGTTAACCCAAATAAGGTCTATGCTATTCAGTCTGAAGGGAAAAGAAATCAATTCTGGTTCCCGTGGGTAGGATTTCACCACTTGATTAGAGAAAGAAATGAATCTTTAAAGTATACTTACAGGAAAGGTATTTGCCATTTGCATGAGAGATGGGAATGACTGCATCCCAAGTTAATGAAATCAAGTCTTCTGTGCCTGTTTGAGGATATCTAATATAACTTCATTGTATAAAACTTCAAAATGAGAATGCAATCCATACATCCAGGGAGGTCAAAATAATATCCCCACTCCCCAAACTTAACATTGTTTCATAGGAGGCCAACAAGAGGTTATGATTTGGTCCTACAGCACTGCCTTCGAGCTGTGACAGTCAATCTAGAGGACATTCCTGACTGTCAGCAAATAAACATTAAGTAATTTTAAATCTCACTTCCATTTGATAAGGTTAAAGCAATTCTCTCTTGGAGACTGGGACTCAGAGGCAGGTTTATGAATGCTAGTCGTCAGGCACAGGGAGGCTGATGGCCACATATGTTGTGAAGGAGGGTATCAAGGCAGGCTGGCAGAGTGATTCTGTGGCAGCAAGAGGAGGAGCAGCACAGGTAATATCTTGCCCTTGATTCAGAGACCAAAACACTCAGGAAATGGACCCTTCACTTACAGGTAGGGACCCATGTGTGCACCAAGCTGTGTGGTTCCAGGCAAGCTTTCTGGAAGTCTCCTTTTGGCAACAGGTATTTGTCAAGAAAACGTGCAGCTTGCGTAAGCTTGCTGGACCATCCTTGCAAGTTCAGCACCCTCCCAAAGGAGGATATGGAGTCACGCAATGCCACACCAAGGAGCAATAAACACAACCTCTTCCTTCCAGCCCAGTGGAGAGCTGGGCTTTATGACCAGAGACACACCTCCAGTCCCAGCACGGGCAACCACATCATGGACTTGCAGAAATGATCATGTTCTCCACCCCAGAAACTGAACTAGTTTGGTCCAGCTCTCGACTTGGAGGGCTGTCCCTGAACATGTCCTTCTCACGATTAGAAGTTTTCTCATTTCTGTCTGTACTCATTCATGGCCTCTACAGACCTATTAGTTCTTGTGCCAATGCCATCATTTAAATCACTGCAGAGAACACGGCAATATTCTGTAATATCAGCCTGTCTGCACTGCAGGACAATGTTTCCTAAATTTTCAATATACTCTTTGTAATAGAAAAGAATGCATTTGAATGTTGGCTTGGACCAGAAGACAAATAGAAAAGGGACATGGTTACTGTCAAAAAGCTTTTTAGAATTCAGTAGATGTGTATAAGAGCAGGAATAGGAAAGGGGAAGGGAATGAAGACAATGGAAAGTTTCAGTCTCCAGACATTAACTTTTAACAATGAGCTCCCAAGGCTGCCACCAAGCACACTAGTTGGGGAAAATCTTTTTAAGAAAGGCAGAAGAGAAGCACTGAAAGAGAGAAGAGGTATACACTCACAAACCTCCACAGGCACAGAGAGATCAGATCTGCTCTGGCTTTGCTCAGAGGCTGCTCCAGCTGAGGGGTGATGGCCCTTCGTACCCACCAGACCAGCAGAAAGCAGTTTCAGAACTCTCTCTTTTTGCTGTTCTATTGCTGATTATTTTTCTTACAGATCAAATTAGCAAATCCATACTCAGCATGGATTTAAAGCTCTGTAATTTCAGAGTTAATTAAGGGTACTATGACTTTCAAACTCAAGTCACTAAGCTGAAGAGGAAGGTCGTGCATGCTGGAGGGAATGTTGGCCCTACAACTAAAACAAAGGCAATTGCAAACTCCTTGACATATGGCCTAACTCAAACAGGCTGGGCTGCCTGGGCAGTTTCTAAACATACACAGCGAGACTGCTAAGCTTCACTCATTGCACAATGAGATCAGCTTGATTGTACCTGGAGTCACTCTGCATGTGGCTGTTGCTGAATCAGTTTTGAAAGATTTTCAAACCAGGGTACAAAGCAGATCTTCCTCTTTCCTTGGTACTCACTGCCCCAGTGTACTTAGAGACAACTCAAAGCCACCCATAGTCTTCATTTTGCTACATTAAACAACACAACCTCGTTTTAGCTTCTGTTAAAGGTTTGTCTCCCCATTCTCCAGCCATCTTAGTAGCCCTTTTCTCCCATTTCAACACGGGGTAGTTAGACATTGCATTTTTAAAAAAAAATTCAAGATTAAAAAAAGATATATTTTAATCTATTATACTTCAGTAGCTAACTTATGTCCCTAGAATCATTGTCCAAGATTTTCAAAGGTATGTGTACATCTGGAAATACCAATAGATGCTTTTACACATTTTGGTGGGAGTTGATGTCATCATTACTACCACTAGAATTTATGTATTACAGCTTTCAAGACAAAAAGATCACTTAAATACCATCTCTTGAACACCTGTGACACAACCCATTCCATCCACTT
>NW_010108587.1:0-9437 GCF_000699245.1 Pterocles gutturalis | reverse complement strand
TTCTGTGATTCTGTGATTCTGTGTGAGATTCCTCTGTTAAATATCAGAGCCATCTGAAGTAGCCTTGTTTCACTGGAAAGCATCCCTGGAAATCGTGTCTTTGATTAGAAGCACAGAGGGAGAGATCAGCTTCAGCCTCCTGACTGCTGCATCTTCCTCAGTCTTCAAAAAATTATGATGAATATTTCTGCTTTTACAATTTTAATTTAGAAAGCCAGGGGAATGGACAAAAGCTGCCATGTGATTAGATTCTTCTCCATTTTCTCTCTTTCTGGACACATAATTTTCAAGTACCTATTGACTAAAACTGCAAGATGTAGAGCCAGTCCAAGTTGCAACAGAAAAGTCAAACTGAGTAAACAGTTACAAGAATTCTGTTTCTTTCCTTCCTCTGCTTTGAAGATTCCGTGCAGGCATCATTACTCTGCATCTGGAGCATTAGCAGGAAATCAGAGCCATCGTGCATTATGTTGTAAATCCTTTTCTTAAAAGGAGAGCAAATATTGACTCCTTGAGGGAAAAGTCTTTGGTAATTTATAATGGGATTGTTTTTCTAGAAGAGTTGGGCTCTTCAAGGCCAAGCTCTCTTTTTCTCTAGCACCATGTTTCTTCTTCAGTCATTTTTACTTTTCTGAATCAACCTGATCAGTACTTAGTTACTGAAAAGCACAAATAGAGTTGATCACGGAGAAACTAGAAGGCAAGGTTAGATTAAGTTCACCTGAATTTAAGGAACTGCATTTTTTTCTCCCTACAACCTGCTTACCCTTTTTAGAACTCGCAAAGAGAAAAAGGTGCCTGTAGTACAATGATTCAAGTGACATATTTTGAGTGTCTGTGTTTAGGATGCTCCAAACTCCGTTGCTAAGGTTAACTATCTCTCTGTGGACTACCAAGAGAGTTTGGAGTCATGAGCTTAGGTGCCAGTGACTGTGCTGAATCCCACAACAAGTGATTTGCTGAAAGCCTTGGGGCTGAGATTACAGAATCGCTGCAAAAGGGCAAGTTGTCCGAAAGTTGTGCTCCCAGGATCTTTGCTGGCCCAGGATCTCGTCCCACTGCCTGGGCTATGATCTCTAAATCCAAGCAAGAGATTTTCCATTACTCTGGAATATGCTATCTGGTTCCATTTGTATTTACAACTCACTTGCCTTTGAATGCTCAGAGGAAACATTTCTGCCAGTTTTTCTTTCCCATCAATATTTACAACTCAGTTGATCAGGGCTGAGGTGGTTTATTTCAAGGTGAGTAATTATACCAGGGACTTCATACATGAAAAATTAATGAAAGGAGAAGCAGATTCATTTTTTTGATCTTCATGTGGAGGCAGAAAAAATTTCCCTCCTGCTCTGATAAGGAAAAAAAGTCTTGTTTAAATCTTGTGCTCACATCGTGAGGGTAATGCCTTAATCAAGGGCAGCTGTAATTTGGCACTGCATAGGCACTTTGTTCCTTGTTTCTCTGCAGCACCTTCCCATTCAGCTCCCCCCAATGGATTCACCCAGTCTCATGTGACATATAGATGTTGTTCTTTCCATTTTACGTATATGTACAGCATAGCAAAGAAAAACCACACAGGGAGCTGGCACAGAGCTCCTCCCTATCCCCCACCTGATAGGGCCCAGAAATTCTGTCTGTCTCCATGGCTCCAGCTACTCAACTGAACTCCATTTTTTTGATGAGGAGTTATTTAATAAGTTGGGTTTTTTTTTAATTTGTTTTCTCTAGATTTTGCATGGACCAAATTAAACCCATAATGTGTGCAGATAAATGGACTGTTACCCAGGGCTGGTACATTACACAGTGAGATGTTCTTTATTAAACCAATTTTTCTTTTTAAATCACCTTCCTCAGAAGAGAGCTAGGAGAGAGGGAAGATGCTCTCGTGGCCCATAAGCCAGCCCAAAGACATGTTCCCTGCTCTATGCTACTGCCCACAGTGACGAAATGCGAATGTACATGAGTGCAAAGGGAGCTGCTTGTTTCTTTGCGTAAGTTTATCTATGATCAGTGTGTATAAAAATAAAACTCCTGGAGCAAGGCACATCCTCCAGGGCAGTGTATGGAGCCCAGCAGCCAAACTCCTCTTGAAAAACCCAAGCATGTCTGGAGGCTTAAGTGCATTAACCGCTACATCTGTATTTTTAAGGGACAACCTAAACTATATCGTTTTGATTGAGCCAGAACAGAGATATGAGCAAGCCCTGGGACATTTTTATTGTCCATATCACTTAGTGAGCTAGAAGACTAGTTGCTCTAGTAAGCTTCTTGGGGCCACTGCAGTCAACAGCTTCTTTGTGTTTTCCCTGACAGGTCGGTTCTTAAAAAAAAAAAATAAATGGCCTGATCCTTTTGCTCATAAAATCCAATCAGGCGACACCTGGGTTTTAAGAGCACAGATCCCTCTTTCAGGAAACAGGATGCCAAATAGGAGGTGAGAGACATTTAACAAAGCGAGGTAAGAGCATCTTTGACAACAATCTTTCCAATGTGAAAAGGACAACTTTAAACTAGATATTTCAGGGGATGGTGGTAACAGCTGGCAATTGATTGAGGAAATTGTAGATCAAGGTTTTAAGTACCTCTGCTCATCTACCTGGCTCCAGCTACTCAACTGAATTCCATCTTTTTGATGAGGAGTTATTTAATAAGTTTTTTTTTCTAATTGGTTTCTCTAGGTTCTCTAGGTTATGTGTGAAGCCCCAGAGAAAGATGAAAACAGGTCAAAAAACGATCCACTTCCCATGCTTCTGCACAAATGCCTGGCAAAGAAGAAGAGACAGATCTGCATGGTCGTCTCTGCTGCATCATAACAGCATCCCTCAAATAACAGAGACATGGTAGGACAGCTAGCAGGACTGAGTCCCGCAATGGGCACTATGGGCTCCCCAGGAAAGGCAGGTAGGCTAGACTAGACGCCTCCAGAGGTCCCCTCCCATGTGCATGCTTAGAAATCTGCGGTTCTGCTTAGAAAATTGCTGGTAGCCAATAATATCATTCAAAGCAAGCGATCTATGGAAGATTGCACTCTTGCTGCACTGAAAACACAAAAACTGTTCTGCCATTTTTGAATGTGATGTGGCTGGTACCCCTCAAAAACGTGCTTAATAATGAAGGAATGTGCCTACCTCCCCGGTGATCACTTGGGCAGAGGGATAGATCCCTGCAGAAAGCAGCTAGAAACAGGAACCAGAGCCAAGGGCAGGATGAAAAGTTTTCCCTTCCCACCCAGACCACCTGGTAGGGAAGAATTTTCTCATCCTCTTCTGCTGAATCAAAGAAAAGCTCTGTTAGAAGGAGAGCTTGTTTCACAGAATCATGGAGTCATAGAAGGGTTTGGGTTGGAAGGGACCTTAAAGATTGTCTAGTTCCAACCCCCCTGCCGTGGACAGGGACACCTTCCACTAGAATAGGTTGCTCAAAGCCTCGCCCAGCCTGCCTTGAAAAGGAGAGTACGTAGGGAATGGGAAATGAAGTAAAGGGTGAAAAGGGAGAAAAATTGGAGCAGGACAGGACCAATAAAAAGTGATTCCCCAGTTGCACTAGCTTTGTGTCCTGGTGGGCTGGCTTACAGCGTGTGTACGAAGGGGAAGAGGAGGCAGCTGGAAAATAGGAAAAGAAATGTTCCACCACCATTGCATTCTGCAATGTGGAATAGCTACCACATCTGTCTTTCTATCCAAGGGAGACACCATGCCACCACCAGACTAGCTAGAGTACCTGACTTCTACTGCATTTATATCCTACAGAGCTCAAAAGGAAAGAGGCGTTTTTTTAGAGCTGTTTCCAAATGCAGAGAAAGGGATGTGACTGAAACAGCGCAGGGAAGCCATCTACCTCTCCTGTTACTGTCATTTTACACCTGGAGTTTTGCTTGTTTTCTCATGAGAAAGAGTGAAAGGAAGAGGGAGTGAGAGGTGCAGCAGGAAAACTAGTAAAGAGATAACGAGAAAACACAAGAGGCTGAGAAAAAAGTATAAAGGGGGTTGGGACACAAAGATAAAACATCCCAGAAAAAAGAAGGAATACATGCACTGGCTTTGCTAGTCAACGTTACATGAGGAATAACTAGGATCTGCAGTCCTGTACACGTGTGTAGGATGCCATCAGAGAGCAAGCAATTGAGAAAGGGAGAGAAGGGAGGCAAAAGAAGAGAGAAGAAGGGAGAAATTAAAGCTGCAGCAAGTTAAAAATAATCAAAGATAAATAAAGTAGACACAAAAAACTACTTTCATTTTCTCTTGCAGGCAGTCTGAAGTGAGCCGTACGAGGAGAGACTTTAATTTGCCTCCTTCCCACAGACTCAGCTTTACTGATTCATTCAACTCGGCAAGGCTACACTGCTCACTAACCTATAGTACCAATTTATATGCTAATCGACTTCGTTTGTAAATCAAGGCAGTCTTCTCCAATGCCTTCTCTCACCCTGAATTCACTGGTTTGAAATTCTGTCCATCTCTGTACACAGGGCTGGGAATTGCCAGCTCTGAGACACAAAAGACATCGAATCCTAAATAACTGGATCATTGATGGAGTTCATCCCCATGGATTAAGTTGCTGTTTAATCTCAGCTCTTCACCTGTTCAGAGGAGCCTTTCAAAAGAGTTTTATAATTAGTCAATCCTGGAAAAGGGAAAAGAGGAAAAATAAATTTAAAAAATTCTCCTTCTTTTCCACTCTGTCCTCTAATGTTCCTTGATTTTCTTCTTCATAGTGCAGAGTTCTCTCTTGGGAGGACAAGCTGAGACAAGGAAGCAACCCCACTTGTTTCTTAGACCCCTTTTCCACTTTTGAAAGAGTCTATGAATATCTGAATAGGGCAAGTCTGGGAGGAGACTGCCTGTATCCAGAGGATAGATTGGAAATCAAGTGGAACTGTTAAAGTGGCAGGTTATTTCCAGTCTTCTGATGGAGGACTTCTAGGGGACCAGAGAAAAAAAGCATCCTGATCTCCCAAAAGAAAAATGCCTTTGGAAAGCTTTGGAAAACCAAGAACTCTGTTTTGTTAACAGAGGTTAGGATTCTGCTTCATTTGTCACCAGGCTAAAATGAGATCTTTTGATTCCTTCTCCTCCTTCTGAAAAAAAACCCCAACAAACCCTTTCCTACACTGTGCTGCTCCAAGTACACACTGGGGTTGTGAATTAAGCTAAGCAGAAAGGGACATGAATCTGGGTCTCCTACTGCACCACTAGATATTCTGCAGCGGGACACACATGCTCAGTTACTCAGAGTCTGTCTTCTTCTTGACAAACAATGTTTCACAATCACTGTGTTTCCACAGACCAGTAAAAACAGCATAGTTTGGTATGCAAAGGTTGTTACTTCGAGTAATTAATACCAGTCCTTAACACTCCAGGACTCCTAGACAGGTTTCTGACAATAAATACCAAAAAAAAAGGAAGAAAGTTACAGAGCAATCATGCACTTTTACTTCTAAAGGCTTCCCTGTCTCTTCTTGGAAGCCTTTCCTTCAATATATTTTTTCCTAGGATGCTTTCTTGCTGTCAGCTTTTGTGTTTTATGGCACCCAGATTTATCCCCTGTTTAGACAGGAGAAAAACTACTGTTGAGTCTCTAGACCAGAACCATGGGTTTTGAAGATGTCCTTTGGGTGAATTTTGACCACTTTCCTCTTTTGAACACAGTAACTTTAAGAAAACCTGCACCAACTGCAATGGAGGTAAATGCTTAATGAATGGCAAAGGTGGCACAGTGACATTCACATCCTCAGGTCAGGGCACTGTGGTCCAACCCTACATATGATCACCATAGTGTTCTGTTTTCTTTTTATATGTTATTCTTAATTGTTTTCTGTGCTGGTTTGCTCTGTTGTCTCTGTCTTTAGCCTGTGTGTGAACACAATGATCTGCAAACTGGGCTGGCTGTTAGCAAGGTAAGAGATCTGCGGCCAGCTACAAGGCTGGGGCCACCAGCCTCAGGAGCTCAAGGGTACTGGAGTCAGACACTGGGGAGGACTGGGACCTGGGGACCAACTGCTGAACAGACTAAGCCCAGCTGCTGGAGACTCCCATGCTGAGTGTGAAAATCCCTACAGCTTCAATCCTGTTCGGCTGCGAAGGAGGAAGAAGATGGGTGTCTGCCTGGAATGTGTGCTTACCCCACTGACGTCTGGACTTGGGATGGCAGAGGTGCACAGCTTTTTTACTGGGGCAGGAGGAAAGCTCTGTCTTACAGCTCACTGGATGGGATCATCTCTTACACGCTTCTCTTCTGTTGTAGCTCTCTCTTGAACCACCTCCATGTCATCATCTCCCCCCAGCTGTAATTACCACACTGCCAGTTAGAAATCGCATCCTGACTTCCACCCTTAATTTTTTCCATTTCTATCTTTATAACCAGGGACCCTTACACCATCAGTGTCCTTTAGGTTAAAAAATACTTGTTCTCTTTTCCTGTTCCCTTCCTCACTTCAACAGTCATCAGCAACAGTCCTAAACCTCTTGACATTTTTTAAATATACTAAAGGAGACAGTCTCTCTCAGTCTGACCATGTGGTCTCAGTTCCTCTGAGCTTCTGAATAGCCCTTCCCAGTCTGGATCCTTCTTCTCTGACCGTGAATGACTGGCTGGCTCTGGTCACACCACCAAAGAGACACCAGGACCTTGGACAGCCCTGGGACCCTTGGTGTCTGAAGGCATGCAATGGTCAGAGGAGTCTTACCACTTTCTTGAAAAATGTCATCTCTTATTTACTGCTACTGGAAAAGTCTTTCCTGGTACCCCCTGAGCTTGGCATATTATTTTTCTCTGATTGGTGATTGTCCTGAATGCATCCAAGCCTCTCTCCCTTTTCGCTCCCATCTGCTGAGCCTCCTGGGCTGCAGCATAAGCGCTACACTTCACTTGACTGTGTGCTTTGTACTATGAAATGCTATTCCGTTCCTCTCCCTGCTCTCACCAGGCATCTAGTTCTCCTCAGATGATGTCTCAATCACAGAATCACAGAATCACAGAATGTTAGAGATTGGAAGGGACCTCGAAAGATCATCTAGTCCAATCCCCCTGCCGGAGCAGGAACACCTAGATCAGCTCACACAGGAACGCATCCAGGCAGCCTTTGAATGTCTCCAGAGAAGGAGACTCCACAACCTCTCTGGGCAGCCTGTTCCAGTGCTCTGTCACCCTCACCGTGAAGAAGTTTTTTTCTCATATTCAAGTGGAACCTCCTATGTTCCAGCTTGAACCCATTGCCCCTTGTCCTATCACTGGATGTCACAGGGAAGAGCCTGGCTCCATCCTCCTGACACTCACCCTTTACATATTTATAAACGTTCATTAGGTCACCCCTCAGTCTCCTCTTTTCCAGGCTAAAGAGACCCAGCTCCCTCAGCCTTTCCTCATAAGGGAGATGCTCCATTCCCTTAATCATCTTTGTGGCTCTGCGCTGGACTCTCTCCAGCAGTTCCCTGTCCCTCTTGACCTGAGGGTCCCAGAACTGGACACAATATTCCAGATGCGGTCTCACCAGGGCAGAGTAGAGGGGGAGGAGAACCTCTCTCGACCTGGTAACCACACCCCTTCTAATACACCCCAGGACTTCTCTTGCTTCCTGCAGAATTTGCCTCCTTCTTTCTCTCCTGCTTTCAAATCACTCCCAACATTTGCGTAACTTTCTTCAGTCATTGCTCCACCTCTGGAGAGGTCACTTGTCAAAGCGCTGCCACGAAGGGTTGTATCTTAATTTTGAATTTCCATGGCTTTGAAGCTGACATTTGCCATTAGAGAGAAAAAAAAAAAAGTACTTCTGTCCTGTTATGTACCACATAAAGCACAGCTATGTGCCAGCAAAAACAGCAGGTCACTTTGCAAAACCTGCCAGACACATAGGGAAATGTGGCCATGCTAGCTACCAACATTGGTGCACAACAAATTGGGAAAGCCAAAACATGTGAAGATCAAGGCATTTATGATGCTGCGAAGCCTGTGACAAAGCTAGAAACTGAGTCTCCATCTCAGGAGTCTCTGCTCAGCATCTGCTCCACAGCAAAATTCAAGTCACCTCCTGTGGTGCTACCCCCAAACAGGAACCCGAGTTTGTTTTTCCTCTCTGTGCCATGACCTCAGGGTTTTTCATGCCTGTCCTGATCTCTGCAGGAGGCGTTAACTTGCTGAGTTTAGAATTAAACAGTTCATTTGTTTCTGGTCACCTGCAGGAAGAAAAAATGAGCCAGTCCCATAGGATTAGGTGAGAAACGCAGTTCTGCTTTGCTTTTCTTTTGCTGATGGTGGACTTTATTACCAATCCGCTTGGTTGAAAAATTCAGTTTCCGCATCATAAATAGAAAAAACCCAACCAAACAAAACCCAACAAAAAGCCATTGCAGATGTGCAGATCAGACAAATGCTAATGCAGCTAATTAATTGCTTCATCTTGCTTAATTCACATTCTCTTTCTGGAGTCCACTGAGCACATTTCTGATATAAATCATAGCTGCTGTCTGAGTGCTTTTTTCAAATTAGTCTGTACTGAGTTTGCATGACAAGGTTTTGGTTGTAGCGAGGTTACGGAGGTGGCTTCTGTGAGAAGGTCCTAGAAGCTTCCCCCGTGTCCAATAGAGGCAATGCCAGCTGGCTCTGAGACAGACCCACCACTGACCAAGGCTGAGCCCATCAGTGATGGTGGTAGCACCTCTGAGACAACATATGTAAGAAGAGGAAAAAAAGAAAAAAACTGAAAAAACAGCAGCAGAGTAAGGAGTGAGAATATATGATCTTATTGGCATTACAGAGACATGGTGGGATGGATCCTATGACTGGAGTGCTGGAATGCAGGGATACAGGCTCTTTAGGAAGGACAGGCAGGGGAGATGAGGAGGGGGTGTTGCCCTCTATGTCAAAGACCAGCTGGAGTGCATGGAGCTCCACCTGGGGTCAGATGAGGAGCCAACAGAGAGCTTGTGCGTCAGGATCAAAGGGAGGGCAGGGACAGGGGACATTGTAGTGGGGGTCTCCTACAAGCCACCTGACCAGGGAGAGTAAGTGGACGAGGCCCTCTCTAGACAGACGGGAGCAGCCTCATGCTCGCAAGCCCTGGTCCTCGTGGGGGATTTCAACCACCCTGATAGACAACACAGCACAGCATAGGCAGTCAAGGAAGTTCCTGGAATCCGTTGATGATAACTTCCTTCACCAAGTGATAGAGGAGCCAACCAGGAGAGGGGCTATGCTGGACCTTGTTCTCACCAACAAGGAAGGGCTGGTGGGGAATGCAGAACTTAAGGGCAGCCTGGGATGCAGTGACCATGAGATGGTGGAGTTCAAGGTCCTTAGGGCAGTGAGGAGGGCACACAGCAAACTCACTACCCTGGACTTTAGGAGAAAGGACTTTGGCCTCTTCAGGGACCTGCTTGGAAGAGTCTCATGGGATAAAACCCTGGGGGGAAAAGGGGCCCAGGAAAGCTGGCTAATATTCA
>NW_010108586.1:0-221 GCF_000699245.1 Pterocles gutturalis | reverse complement strand
TCTTCTGTGCTCTTTCTCGTGCTGCCCACAGGCACTTCATCCACTTGTCAGACATGCCTTAGAATATCAGCAGCTCTTGTATTCGCGGGGTGCACAGGAAGGGGAGGGAGGGGACGGGGCAGATCCTGCAAAAACAACAGAGTGTTGAGGTTTCCCGAGGCACAGCCGTTCTCTAGCACCCGGGAAGTGCTGGGCCGGGGTGTTCCTGGTGCCACTGGGTG
>NW_010108585.1:0-11843 GCF_000699245.1 Pterocles gutturalis | reverse complement strand
CATCAGAGCCTCCAACATCTCCAAAACTACTTCAAAGGCACTGAGACAGGGCGGCTTTGCCCCCCAGCCACACACATTGCCTGCAGAGCTGCCCTGACCCCAAGCTGGGAGTGATGGCATGAAGTCCAGTTGGTTTGTCCAGCCTAGAGGAAGGGCAAAGAGGATGGAGAAGCAAGGGGAAGGTGGGGTGCCACAGGGTCAGGGCTCGATGGAGAGCTAGCCCTGGGCAGCATTGATGCATGGCCTCCATGGTTGTTCAGCTCTGTGGGGTAGATGCTGCTCAGCCCAGTCCTGCTTCTGCCAGCCCCAAGGCACCTGCTGCTCAGCAGTGCCTAAATCAAGCGGGTCGGGGGTACTTGGCACTGTGCCTCTGGCTGTACCTGCTCCTCCTCTGCTCTGGGCCCCAGGTGAAGGGGGACACATCTACCCATACCCAGCAGGCTGTAGCACCAGTTTCTTTCTCCCCAGAAAACAGGAAAATAAAGCACTACCTACTCCCTCCCACCTTCTCCTGTGCATACGTACTGCTAGTGCAGGTAAATTTATGAGTCAGCTCTCTCAGTCCCTCATGGTCCAGGCTTTCCCTGGACCAGAATGCAATTTACTGCCAGTGAAAGTCCAACAAGGTGTATAAATCTGCCCTCCTGCCACCACCTATTCTCATGACCCGTGTCAGCCCACTTCCTCCTCACCAGCAGCACAAGAAGGTCTCCTTAAATTTCCAGTCTCATCTGCCAACAGAAAGTAGTGAGGGAAGAGGCTTAGCACAACTCAAGTCACTTGAAAAGCTGCATTGTGTGTGAATTGCCTGGATTTATGACAGCGTTTAACGCTACCACAAAGATCATCGCTACAGGTAACAGGATCAGTTTGAGCAGAGGGAAAACAAAGCGGACTGAATAAAGTACAAAACTGCAGAGTACCTGTCCTTCGGATGTTCAGAAAATGCAATATGGTGCAGATGCATGCATACACCCGTCCTACCTCTACAGTTTGCACTCACTTGAAGCCCATGGGTCGTCCTTGCAGGAGGCTAGTCCACAAGATCTTGGGGTGCTTTTAGACTGAAAAGAAAGTCCAAGCCTATGCATACATCTAGAGGAGAGGAACTGCAGCCAAACCACCTGACTATATCTCCTGGCGCAGACCAAGGATGGGCATTTTCTTCCAAATGCTGATCAGCATATACAGACCAGCTTAGCCAAGATGGAGAAGGTCAGCTTGGCTTCAGCCAACTGGGAGCTGACAATGGCCAAGAAAAGTCTTAGCATGGTTCTTACCATCTTGCTCTAACAAACAACGAGACAATTCTCAATTACATCTTCTCCATGCCCTCCAGTTTCACACCACAGAACACCACCCATTCAGTGCACTGCAAGTGGTGTTCAAGGCTGTATGGCTGTTCCCCACATGTTTTTCCGTTTACTGGTATGAAAGTAGGTTTTCTTTCCAGTTATATTAAGAGGCACAGCTTAACCTGCTGCTTCTAAGTGAAATTTGCCTTCTCTTTACATTGCTACGCTGATCTTTCATTGAATGGACTACCTCCAGATGCTTTTATCCAAGCTCTGTATTTCTCTAGCTGGTGTGATAAATGTGGCATTTCAGTAAAGCCAGGTTCAAGTTAAGTCTTTTGCACACAAACTTCTTCAAACCCAAGGCTTCACCTAAAGAACATCATATCCAGGAGGAGCACCAGACCAAACTGCAATCTCCTTTAAGTTCACTAAATATTTAAACATCCTATAATAAAATAAATTAGGAGTTTTAAAGGGAATTTAATTCTTTAAGTCTCTTTTTTCTCTCACTCTGGATCTCTGACAGTAAAATTCTATGATTTTCCATTAATTTTGTCCTGCATCTTTTAAACCATTGTTCTATATTACTTTTTCAAAGTCATTCAGATTATGAGAAAATACCATTCAGTTGCTTTAAAAGTCTCAAATTCTGTTCAGATGGAAATTTCAGCTATGCCAAATACAGCCATTTTAAGCAGTTCTTACCAGAGAGTCATTGATTTTTCTCCTCCAGGCACAGTCCATGAGGAATTGGGGAGGAAACTCGATACAGCTTAATCTGATCCCAAAACTGAATGTCAACCAGATTCTATACTTATTGCTGTTTTATACTGCAGGAAAAGCAATACATTAGGTGATCAAGAAAACACCTGAAAACTTATACAGAAAAAGAAATGTTGATGAATCTGTTGGTATCCTTAAAATCATGTCATTTAATGCTTGAAAAACAAGGAAATCATCAAATATGGAGACAAAAAATAATGCCCATTGTATGTAGCCAACATCGAGGATTTACGCAGCATTCATTGTAGGCCTCAAAACAGCAATCTAGACAGTACCTCAATAGCTCTTTAAGATGTTCCTCAGATGACAAAAGTGGACAAGTTTATAAGCAGTAATACTTTGAAATGAAGTTGATTCAAAGAAATATTGCAAGCCCTTTTGTCTCATACCACAGAGCAGACATCCAAAGTCAATCCAGTCTTCACCACAGCCAATGCTAAGATTCTTCCCGATTTCAAAGGGACAGCAGAACCAGCCTCTGGGCTGCAGCTGAACCCTTGTGTAGGTTCACATCACCATTTGTCCTGCCACAGTTGCCAAACTACAGAATAACAGAAGACTGTCATGTCAGAGAAGATACACAGATTTCTCTATTACCCCATGCACTTAAAAGGACACAGACTGCCAGAGCAAACCTTTTCTCTAATTTTCTGGTTTGTTCAATTTTTATGCTTCATCATGCAAGCAATATTTTCTTATTAAACATCTTCCTTGGTGGAAATGGGCAATGCTTCTAAATGCATGCAGGCAAAGATGTACAAAGACTTTTAATTAAATGTCATTCTTACACCAGCTCCCTCCTGGCACACAATGGTTATAGAAGAAGCAAGACCCGGCCATCCTTCCTTAAACTTCCTGCAGCATCCTGAGGGACAGTTCTGTGAGGTGCCAAGGACCAGTCCTATGACATCTGGTCATGTCAAGAGACCTCATGTGCCAACTCACTACTCTCTGGCTTGAAATTAAAGTCTGAAAAATCCAGAGATCATGGCTGGGCTGAGCTATACAGATATTGCTGTTTCTCGGAAATTATGTTTGGGAACCATTAAGAAGCTCGCCTGTATATGCTGCCTTTGTAGTCAATAGGGATTAGCTTCTCCAGAGGACAAGCTGGAACACATCCATTGGACTACTGCTCTACATTACCCTTCGAATAACCCCCTCTTTCTCCACTGACTCCCTGGAGATCTGCTGGAAACAAGTCTCCCATGACTACTGTTAGCTTCTGGAAACACTCCCCTTTCCATATAAAAGTCAAACATCTCACCAAGTTTATAAAAGCAAATGTATAATGAACAACAAGAGAGGATATACTGAGGGATATGAACTGCAGGAATGAAAATCCCAAGTGATTTTACACATCTGGAGACAGCTGTAAAGAGCTACCTGCACATTACAGGAAATGATAAAAATTTTCATTGAAGCAATAACTCTGGTTTCCTGTCAGAGAGTCTCCAGTTCTCATCCTTCATTTAAGAGCATTTGCTTGAGGATTAGGTCTTTGTACCCTGGGAATTTACCTCCTTCTGTCACTTTTTCTCCCACCTGAAGCCAGTACTGGAGCTGGATGCTAAATGAAACATTTTGTTGTCACTGGGAAATACAAATTCACTCAAAGCAGAACAAGAACAAACTTGCACTGCCTAATTTGGAGGGAGAATTAGCTCCCATGTCTGCCATACCTCAGAGGACTCCACAGCCTTTGGACGATGGAGCCTGCTTCTCCATTTCTTTCATGCTGAAGTCATTTCCCTTTATATAAGTAATTACTTCACATCAGGCCAAAGAAACAAACTACCTCCACAGCCCAGTCGCTAGAGCACTCCCTCTCCAGCACAATGAATAGGCATTTATATAAAGTAGAACAGCTCCAACTGGAAAAGTTCCAGCTGAGAAAGCATTACTGCAGAGGACCCAGCAGCCTGGGCCCTCATATTGGCTAAGACAACCTCAGGGACAAGGCTGCACTCCAAAGCATGCAGAATGGATCACCCAAAACCCAGTTACTGTTCTGCTTACCAGGCTGCTAGCTACTCCAGGCTTTTCTCTGTTTTTTTCATGAAAACACATCAAATGCCCTAATTCATTTCAGTGCAGAACTAGCAAAATCTATGCAATTAATTTTTTTTTTGTGGGGCAGTAAATCCATTTCCTGACACATTCACTCCATTACAAACCTCTCCTATCAAAAACATTAATCACCATCTCTAATGTCAAAAGCTGAAATCAGGGATCTCTCTGACAAGCTGTGAACAAGGAATACGATTTCACCTCAATGTCCTACCAAAAAAAAAGAGCATTAAGGCGAGGTATGTCGTTAACCAACAATCATCTCCTATTGTGTGTCTCCTGGCTTCTGAAAGTTATTCCTCCCTGCAGTAAAAAAAAAAACATTGCAGAGAAAGGGTTGATCATGTAAGACACCCGCTGTGGGCATCCAGCTTCTGCTTCAGAGGTTCTGAGGCACAGGCGCTCAGCTCCCACAAAGTTCTCTGAGCCTGTAAGTTCAGAAAGCCTTTCAGCCCCTTTACTCCCCATTGAAATAGTGCAAATTAAAGGTGGATAAAGCACAATCCTTACAGCTCTCTCTGAATACCCAGGTGGAAAGTTTGCAAACTTTCAAACCAAGGATTCAGAGAGAGCTTTCTGTAAGCGTCACTGTCTTTCAAGGCAGCCATCCCACAGCTACCCTATTTTTCTAAGCTACTTAGTTTTTATCTCCTCCTGTTTAGAGTATAGGCCCCCCATCATGTAATGAAATGATTGCAATGTCTTTTCTGAGATTCCATTTATGCTTTTGTGGCATTTACCAACTTTGTTATTTCCAGATGGAGTCTTAAAAGCTTCCTCCCACAATGCTCAAATACGTAGCAGCTCGGACCACATCCAAGCTGCTTTTGTACTTTGACTTTAAACATTTCAGGACACTATCTTTGCAATTTTAATTATATATAATATTCACCTTTCCAGTAATAAATTAGAGGGCAATTTCAAGTTTCACCAAAAACATGGAGAGCCGAAGAGGAGAAACTGCAAGAGCAGATTATGTCATTCTGCCGCTTTCATTAGACTCTCCCTTGGGGATTGTCAGCCTCTGATGTTTCAGCTTGCCTCTGCTGAAACATGTCTGACACGAGGGAATCTCCCTCGAGATGCTTAGGCCACTGACTACAGCAGCCAGAGGTAACAGAGAATTATAGAGGAGGAGAGAGAGAGCTGCGGAAATATGCAGATCCCTCCCGTGTGCTTTCCACACAAGTGCAAGCCTAGCGCGAGTGGCTGTGAGCTACTGCATTTTTGTGCATTTCCTCTGCCACAATGCACTTCAAATGCATTTCTCAGCAGAGTTCTGAGACAGAAGTTCCCCAGCAATCCAGTCAGGTGTAATTAATTAACATCCCACTTTACCTGGCACAAAGAGATTCACAGCAGTTGACCCTTTCTCCATCCTCCTCCTGGAGTGGCTGGCAGCATCTCTGCACCTTTCCATGCAGCAGAGGAGCTGCTGCTTTTCTCACCACACAGGCTTCAAATGCACCTGACCAAGGTGCTGTGAAGATTCAGGACCTTGCAATCAGAGCCTGCCACAGGTTCCTAGCAGACCTTCTGCAACTCATTTTCAGGCAGTGTTCATTTAGTGTTTCAGGTTAAAAACATCTACCATGTATCCCCAGGACCTCATTCCCAACTGGGGATGCTGGAGTAGCAGAGGTCCCATGTGACAGAGGGAAATTATGGTCCCTTGCTATTGCAGACTACAACCTCTCACATACCCACAACCCCCAGTGTCCTGTTCATGGCCCACAGCCATAGGCAATGCACAACTACTGCTGTCTTCAGCTATCATTAGGCTATTATGCCTATCACCTGAAAACAATTTTCTGTTCATTAGGCAATCAGCTGTGATGTAGGACATGGCATTTCTGCTAGTAAATTATCAGTGGGTTCATGACACCAAATCTTATCTGTCTCAGTTGGCTTCTAGTAACTATCTCAGCTTTTAGTATGTTTTGAAATAGAGAATTTAAGAAGTTTCACATTTGTTTCCTTTTGCAACATCCTGCAAATTCTTCAGAGGTCACACATGCAAGAAACTACATTCATGTGAAAGAGTTGTGCATATTAACTCCTCAACAGCGCATGGCAACCCTAATTGAGAGATTAGGAGAAAAGGCAAAATTAAAATGTTAAATCCAAGTATAATAAAAAAGGAGAGCTTATAACGTCATCTCCTCCATTTGAGTTTGAGTTTGTCCTGGACATCTGTATAGAAAACTCACGATTCTTACAAGAACACCAGAGGCCAGGATTACATGCTTGTTGCTCTGCTGAAAAACAGTGTAATCCACTGGCAAGGTTTGTACCACAGTCCCCGCTTCTGCTGATGTACAAGAGATTATAAACCAGCATAGGCCACACAGCACGTTCCCAGTGCTGGCCAAACTCAGAGTCTCAAAATGGCACTTTCAGCCCTCCCAGCTACTGGCAGGGGGATCTCCACTGACTCAAAGTAGAGAGACCCCTCTCTGAACCCTTTAACAGAGCTGCCCATCAAACCCCAGCCATGCACAGGAAGTTACTCCAGCTCGGAGCAGAGAGAGGTGTGACTGGGAAGGCTGGGTAGTGAAGCCCATGATTCTCAGAAGCCACGATGCTCGTGGCTCCCCAAGTCCCATTTTATCTTCTGGAAGCAGCAAAGGTGAGTAAACAGAAGTCACCTTTAAACTGTAGCTCATCTTGCAAGACAAAAGCATGACATAATGAAATAGCAAGGCGTGTATTTTCACATTGTTCAGTATGTGACAATATACGTCACCTCCCCTTGCAGTATCAGGTTTTGTCATGCTAGCTATTCAGATGCTGTGACAGTGTAAAACCTTGGAAGTGATGGCTACAGATGGGTGAAGCTTCTTAGTGAAAGGGACACGGTTTCAATCTAGAACAGGCCAACTTATCCCAGGATTCAAGAACTGCACCTGAAAATGCTAAAGCATCATTCACATGGGACAGGTTCGTAAGTCTCTGACACACAGATTTCTATACTGAAGCTCTAGCTGTCCCCTGGGACAGGGCACACTGTCACAACATACCAGAAGTTTTGAAAAGAGGACATCTTTAGGGAGTTCCTGATACACTCAAGCTGTGCCACCAGTCAACACCATCATGCTGATTCCTACAGGTACCATATGAGATTTGGAGCACAGGGCCAAACAGACTCAGATGGGGAGGGTTTCCTCTCATGAGACAGTCCCTCTCTCCTGTACACAGAACAAATCGACCTCATTATCTTTCTTCCAAAGTTGTTTGGCTAGGCAAGCAAACATGATGATCTATGGCTCACTGGAGACAGACTTTATTAGATACAAAACCCTGATAGTTCAGCACCTACACCTAGCTTTAAATATCTTTGGTCACAGCCGTTCTGCCACGTTTATCAGCATCTTCTACTGTCACTAAACCATTATTGCAGTAAACATTTAATTTGACGTTTAATCTGTATTCTTTCTGCTTCATGTTAAACTCATTTATTTCCTGATCTGTCCTCAGTGACCAATGAAAATAATTGGCCCCTGTGCTCTTTCTGTAACGGTCTTTTACGTATTTGCAGACAGTTAGGTATCCACCCACAGTTGTCTTTTCTCCAGACTGAGCTTGCCTGGCTCTCCCAACTTTTCTTTACAGGTCTCGTTTTCTCCCATCTGTGATCACTGTCTTTGTTCACTCCCCCACACTCTCCCCAGTCCTTCCCTCTCTGGGAAGTGCAGCCCCCAAACAGAACACAGTTATCTAAGCAGGGAGCAGGGTTTGACCACATCTGTAAATAGGTGTTAGACATCATTTCACCATTTTGAACAAACAATTGCACAAAAAGTTCACACATGGCTTGGACAGCAGGTCCAGCAGAGGATGGTGGTAGGTAGAGTGATTCGTTTCTTGATCAGTGGTTCAAATCCAGATTAAGAGTGCCGTAAGTGAGAATTGTTCCCATCTCACAACTAGACAGCTACACACAGACAAAGTAGTGTAGGCTGACTGCTAACCTGAGAAGTAGCTTATGAGTTTGTCACACGGAGAGTTAACTGGATGTGAGCTGCTACATGCCTAGCATGCCAGGGGTGGGTAGGGACAACAGAAAAATGTCCCATGGATTATTCAGGTCAGATAAACGGGTGGCCCCACACCTCTTTGGGTGGATGAGCAATCAGCAAAGACAAGCCACCAAACAGACCATGGAGACCAAATCTCCATTTTTCCTCTGAAAGTGTTTCTTCCCTGTAAATGTTTCAGCACAACCATGCTCACCAATACTAGTGACACTGAGTGTGCTCTGGGAATACAAAAACATCTTCAGTATTCACAGCTGGCAACCTAACACTTTACCTGTGCCACTTTCAGTGAGTCTTTTCAGTTTTGAACCTTCCGTGTGGATGGGGTTAGAGGTATAGGGAGTGAATGCTACAGAGGTCTCAGTTTAGTATCCCTTTCACTTTGAGCCAGTAACCACACTCCCATTTGTAAATTGTCTTTTTCCCTGGATGCTTGATAAACCCATCTCTACTGGTGGGTGTGAAACATGGTCTTTGCTTGTGTTAGAAAGGGAAGAGAGCCACCCAGCAAACTTTACAGCCTGCAAAGACCCTCTGCATTAGGAAGGATTAGCTGACAGCGAGTGTCAGAATATATACCCTTTCCCTCTCCCCTTTTTTAGTGGCCGCAAGTACAGAAAAAGCAATATTTTTATTCCCCTCACATTAAGCATATTCAGTGTAAGTGTAAAAATTAAAGACAATCCAGTCCTTCCTCCTTGCTCAGAGCCAGTCCTCTCTCCTGCTTCTAAGAAAACCCAAACACTAAACAGAAAGCAGCCTTGCCATGAAAGGTCCAAATTAGCCATGGTTTGAATTGACTTGATCACGGCACAGTTTGTACACTGCCTAGTGCCTGGTATTTGTTTCCGAGCGAATAGAGACGGGTTTTTTCTCTGCAGTTGACCTCAGGCACATGGAGATGCACTGCCTGGTTTGCACAGATCACCCCTGTGCACACGGTCGATTGTTACACGGATACCAGTTCACACGCCGATGCACAACTCTAGCTGGCAGCTGGTGCTTTGTGACTTAAGGAAGCCATGAGCTCCTGAACTATAAAGGGTGGGTTCATTTGGATTTTTTTTCCCAATATGAAAGGGTAACTTTGACATTTAACCCAGCTGGGTCAGTCTCCTGGTTCCTGGGTATTTAGCACCATGCCACTAATTATGCTAGAGCAAGCACCAGTCCATACCTGCCAGGAACCTCCTCTCCTGTCTTCAGTTGAACAGACAAGCAAGATGGATAAGTCAGAGAGATGGCAGAGCCCCCTTCATGGCTGAAGAAATGGTCTTTTTAGTTCCTGTTATGACGCACTTAGATGAAGCAGAAACACAAAGCTCAGAGGAAGGGCCAAGGCAACAGCAGCAGGAGGGCCATACTTAGCTTTAAATATCTTATTTTCTTCTGGTTCCTTTTCCGCATATTTCAGTGCTGCGATCTTCAAACTGCCATTTCATCTTATGCAGCAAGGCACCCAGGGCAGTAGCTAGTCCGTCTGACTGCGGCGAAGCAACAAAATGAATAAGTTGATTCACTGTGGTTTGAAGAATTCTTGTGGACGGGAGGGTGGAGGACAGATCAGGGTAATAGCAGATAACTTATCAGCCATGTTTCTCCTGACCACTCCCTGCTTTTCTGTCAAATATAAATACATCTCCAAGAAGGTTAATCACAGAATCGCAAAAGAGTCAGGCTGTCCTAAAGCCCCGATGTCAGACAGAGCGGATACTACTCGCATCCCACTGTAGATTAGGCAATCACAGTACATGGAACCATCTCTCTCAAAAAGATCATCTAGTCCATCTCTCCTATTAACTAATCCATTTCTTTGAGATAAATTGCAGCTTACACAAAGAAAAAAAAAAATTAAAACCCTCTGCATATTCTCCAGCTGCAGGATAACTCTCTTTCCCCCACTGCCACGTCCTCCCTAAAGGCCAAGCAAACTGAATCTCTAGGGACCAGCTCTCAGTCTGGACTATCTCACAGGCAGGTTTTGCACATCCTAAGGAGCAAAAGATGGTAGCGGGGAACGGAGCTCATTGCAGAGACAAGCAGGGCTGTCTGTACAGCACTCCCATCCTCTGCCAGCTTGGGGGAATGAGAAAACAGCACTGGGAATCAAATCCAGACCTCCCACATGGTACTGCAGAGACACCGATTCCCGGTGCCAGCCCAGGCAACGCGAGTCCACCGTGGGAATCCAAGCGCAGCTCCATGCGCTAGCACAGAACAGCTCCAGCACTGGAGCCAGGGTCCACCTGCCCTCTTCAAAACCAAGCACAAGGAACATCCCCAGCTGAGCTCCAACAGCAGATGAAACACAGAAATTTATGCCGCCACCTTCTCCCCCTGCAGGCCTGGGTTTAGGGATGGGGTGCTGGTTCATAGGTTGATAGGAGTTTTATACAGAAGCAGTTGGTAATCCAAAATGAGGATAAAACAAATCAAAGCCTAAATGATTAGATGGGGATAGAAGGTTGGGATTTTTGCCCCTGCTCTGTATTTTCCATCTCCTCACAATTTCTTCATGCTCTTCTGTGCACAGGTGCAATGTAAAACTCAGCCATCAATGCAGGTATCCTGAGAACCCTACTGAGCCCAGGATGGCTGTGGGCTGCTCCTGACACCTTCCTTCGCCCAGCTATGATCTCATTGACAAAGGGATCACAAGAGGTACCAGGACTGGCACAGGCTGAGACGGGCTGGTGTGGCAGGTGTGTGTCACCAGGTTAGAGCCCAGGGTCCCTGGGAAAAGGAGTAGCAGCTTTGACCATGCTTCTTTGCTTTTCCCTGTTGAGATCTGCCTGTGTACCAAAGGCAGAGCCAAGGGGAAGCTGAAGTGGGTCTCATTGCCCCCAGGCTGTTTCCCGACTCCATCCTCAACCTGCTCCATCCTGTCCCAATCCTCTGAGAGCCCCAACCAGGACTAGGAGACAAGCTGCTGTGGTGGGGGACCAGAGAAAACCAGGATATGCGGAGGCGACATGAGCTGCTGCTTTGGGGCAGCGTGGGTGAGAGCTTGAAAATTGCCCATACCCACACCTCCCCTCTTACAGAGCACCCTGCACCCACACACACACTCGCTCTCCCCAGAGCTGCAGCTGGGGCACACCAGGTCACGCCACACCCCTGGGTGCCATGCACCTGCTCTGCTCCCCAAGGTCTTGGGCAGTGGGGCAGCACTGGGAGTCCATGAGCCAGGGGTGCTGCAAACCCAGCCCCCCCTGCCTGACCAAGGGAGCAGCTCAGGGGGACCAGCTGCCCTTTCTGCACTGCTTATAAGGCCTGAGATGGCTGTGCTTGATGGTGGGGGACAATATTAGAGGGCACCTCCTTTTGCCCATGCTGGAGCTGGCAGGGAAGGCAAGGAGAATTTCCAGGTAAAGGTAGCAACAAGAGAGACGGGGAGGTAAAGGCAGGATGAGGATGTGGGCCAATGCTCCCTGCCTCCATGGCTGAGCATCAAAGCTGCAACACCCCCTCCCCAACTCCCATCCACCTTGCTCTACCTCTGCCTCAACCTGGCCCAGGTGACAGCTGGGAAGGGCCATGGCAGGGATGTAGCACTGGCTTGGGCCCACCGCCCTGCAGGCAGGGCTGACAGCTGCAGTGGCCATCGGGCGGGCAGCGCTGAGCACCACTCCCCAGGGGAGCACGGAGCCCAGCT
>NW_010108584.1:0-1438 GCF_000699245.1 Pterocles gutturalis | reverse complement strand
TCCCCCACGTCGCCTGTGTCGACACCGGGCTACGATAACGCTGTTACGGGGGTAACGGGGGAGTTGTTTGCTACGGGGAGGGGAGCTGAGCTCCGGTTGTGCGCGACAGCGTGGGGAGAGGGGAGGGTGGAGGGGTGTGGTGGGGATGGGGTGTGGGGGGATTGTCTGTGTGCTACGGTTGTAGGGAGTTGGGATGATTGTCGGGGTGGTGGGATGGTTGTAGCGGAGGTGGGACCTTTCTAGGGGTGACAGGATGACTGTAGGGGTGATGGGATGGTTGTAGGGGAGGTGGGACCATTCTAGGGGTGACAGGATGACTGTAGGGGTGATGGGATGGCTGTAGGGGAGGTGGGACCATTCTAGGGGTGACATGATGACTGTAGGGGTGGTGGGATGGCTGTAGGGGAGGTGGGACCATTCTAGGGGTGACAGGATGACTGTAGGGGTGACAGGACAGTTGTGGAGGTGACAAGATGTCTGGATGGGTGGCAGGACGGTTGTAGGGGTGACGAGGTGATTGTAGGGGCACTGGGGCAGTTGTAGGGACTCCGGGACGGTTGTAGGGTCAACAGGACAATTCTAGGGGTGATGTGACGACTGTAGGGACAACAGGATGATTGTAGGGGGGACACGACGACAGTAGGAGCAATGGGATGCTTGTAGGTGAGGTGGCACGATTGTAGGGGCGACAGGATGGCTGTAGAGGTGACAAAATGTATGGGTGATGATTGTAGGGGTGACTGGACGATTGTAGGGATGACTGTATGGGTGACAAGTTGTCTGAATGGGTGACAGGATGGTTGTAGGGACACCAGGACAGCTGTAGGGGTGATGGGACGATTGTAGGGGGGGTGACATGATGGCTGTAGGGGCAATGGGATGGCTGTAGAGGTGACAAGATGTCTGTAGGAGTGATATGACGGGTGTAGAGGTGACAAAATGTAGGGGGGACAGGACAACTGTAGGAACAAGATGATTGCGGGGGACAGGACGGCTGTACGGGTGACAGGTTGAACGGGTGACGGGATGGTTGTAGGGGTGATGGGACGACTAGGTGAGGTGGGACGATTGTGGGGTGACAGGATGGTTGTAGAGGTGACAAAATGTCTGGATAGGTGACAAGACGGTTGTAGGGACGACTGTAGGGGCGTTTGCGGGGGTTTTCCCACCTCGTTACCTCCAATTTCACTCCCTCTACCCCCTCCCTTAATTAAGACCCGCCCTTTTCTCCCCGCACCCCATAATTTTCTGCCTGACAACAGTCAGAGGGCGGGTGACACCCTGATTCTTCGGGGAGGGGCACCCCAAAATGAAGCCGAAAAAACTCATTCGAATAAATAATCCGGCAAAGAGGCTCCACCCTCCCTTCCTAACCCCGCCCACTGACCCCACCCCTTGGCAAATAGCCCCACCCCTTTTTTTTCTTAGCCCCGCCCCC
>NW_010108583.1:1311-2715 GCF_000699245.1 Pterocles gutturalis | reverse complement strand
GGGGAGATGCTGGAGCACAGCTCCGGTTTGGGGGTGGCAGTGCAATCTGGAGTGCGGATCGTTAATCACTCCTCTTTCTGCTAGCGCGGAATGCGCCCTTATTAATCAGCGATGCCAGGGCCCCCCCGCGCCTCCGTCTCCCGCTCCAGCCCGGCTGCCTTCGCTTCCCTGAAACGCACCTTTGCCCTTTACAAACCGCGGCATGTTAAGTATCTCATTATGGAGTCGCTGTACAGAGTGTTTTATTTCATGCTTTGTTAAGGACAGAATCGTTTAAATGCGTCCTGGCAAAGGATCTAATAAGAAATTAGTCAACTTTCTGAAAGCATAAAATACGCTTTAACAGCAACATCCGTTAAGAATTAGGGTTCACATGACAAACAACCCGGGGATGCTGTTTGGCTGTTTCTGGTGACACACCGGCTTTAGGGACTCAGGTTTCCCACCATGTCCCACTGTGTCCCACCAGCCAGCAAGCCCCTTTCCCTTGCCTCCCAGGGCTGTGCTGCCTCCTCCTTGTCCAACAGCCCTGTCTTCTCCTGTGGTGGAGAAACCCTTTTGCTATGGAGCCCTAAAACCCCTGAGCTGAGCCACAACCAGAGCAGCAGCAAGGGGAGAGCAGCCGCCGACCACCCACCCTGGGCTTGAGCTGGGAGAGGAAGCCTGAAGCATGTGAGAACCCTGAGAAACTTTTCAGGAAAGGAGAGCTGCCACCGGCACTGCCTTGGGGACCGATTCCCCCCATCACCCCACGGCGGGATGCCCATGGACCCATGGCGGGATGCCCATGGAGGCCAGGCTCAGCCGGGGGTGGGATGGAGAGGGAAGCAGAGACGTTCAGAAATGAGCGGAGGGCGTGGGCACTCCCGGGTCACCCCCCCCAGCAGCCTGCATGGGGACACTGAGGCACCCAGCCTCCCCGGGGAGCCGGGGGAGATTATTCAGAGTCAACACAAGTCGGTGGTTGCAGATGATGTGTGTGAAATGTCTCCTAATGTGCTAAGGGAATCAGCTAATGAGTTTGCTGAACTGCTGCTAATTAAAGAATTAATTTTTTAAGTTGTGGGAAACAGAATGGGAGAGGCCGGGAAGCCCTTGGTCACCAGGACCGGCTTGCCTGGGGAGGGGTCTGCGGCTCGGCCAGCTGGGAGCAGAGAGCAGCGGCGTGGGGTGGGCACGGGCACGGTCCCGGTGGTCCTGGGACTGGGGCAAGGACCAGCCCGGGTCCCAGCAGCATGGGCCAGGGCTCTGGGGGACCGAGGGACAGGTCTGTCACAGCCCAGTGAGGGGGGAGGCGGGCGCAAGGGAAGGCTCCTGGGCGAAAATACATCCCCAGCCTCGGACAGGTGGGTTTTGGAAACTCCATCCTTCAGACTAACTCTCTCCCAGCCTTTGCCTTGTGCT
>NW_010108583.1:0-1248 GCF_000699245.1 Pterocles gutturalis | reverse complement strand
TTCAGTCTCCCTGCGGGGTCCCTGTGCTGCAGGTTTCACATCACAAACCTCTTTTCTTCATTTTCATTCCCGTCCTACCTTAGTTAGTAGAATGCAAAGCACAAGAAATCAAGTTAAATTTAACATAAGCGTTGTGTTTTTGTTTAAAGTACCCGGAACACTAATGGTAACAAAGCGCCCAGGGTGAGCTGGAGGTTTATCGCGCTGTGCCGGAGCCTGCTGGGAGGGAAACCCCGGCTGCCACCCCGGTCCCCCATCCCCCGGGGGTCTGCAGCCCACCCGTGCCCGGCCGGGCGCCTGCCCACGCCGAGGGCTGGGACCCGTGTTTCAGGGACTCGGGCTGTACACCCTCCCGGGGGATCTGAGGGGGTGGGAATGACGATCTTTAAGTACCGTCGCGCATTAGCCGCCTCCCCTGGCAACTGCCGTTTCCATGGCAAACGTTGACTCTGCCTCTCGGAGCTTTCGCGGGGCCGGGGGGCTGCTCACAGCTTATTTCACACCGTGGACCGCAGCCCAGCCAGACCCGCTGGTGGTGAATAAACCTGTATTTGGTGCAATTAAACCCCCTGACCGCCGCGGCGGCGGTGCAGCTCTGATTACTTTAATGACTCCTGCTCTCCTGCGCATTGCTCTGCCCAACGTAAAGGTCAGCGGCTGCCCAAGGAGAGATGGGGCTCTGCTCCCTGCCAGGCAGCAGCGTGGGGAAGACAATGGGAAAGAGCCACGGGCTCGTCGGGCGCTTTGCAAAAGCCATATTCGCTGATGGCAATTGTAAAAATAAATGCTTTTCACTGAGACCGAGCCAGAGCAACAAACTCGGCAGGAGCGAGTGAACCTCCCCAGGCAAGTCACCTCTAGATAGAAAGAGCAAATAGCAGCTCTGAGATGGAGAGGTGAGGCCACCGAGTTGCAGCAGAAACCCAACTTGCAGGGGCTCGGAGCAAGCTCGTTATTGCTTTCCCCTAATGAGCCCGATTGGGAGAGCGGCAGGCATTCAATCAGCCGCAGCTCCCCAAGGGGCTGATTTCGTGCCACCGGCACAGCTCTGATTTCATGCCCAGAATTGCCCAAATCCCACTTTTCCCCATTTTTTTACAGACAGCAGATCAGGGGCAGCACTGGTCCCTGCCAGCCTGGACCCTCTCGCTGTGGGTGAGCTGATGGACAAGACGGTCGGCAGAGCCGGGGGGCTCGGGCATGGCATGGATTCGTCTGGCAGAGCTGGGGGGCTCAGCCATGCCGCTG
>NW_010108582.1:0-276 GCF_000699245.1 Pterocles gutturalis | reverse complement strand
TGAATACACGCAGGACGGTTGTTTCGGGAGAGAATCGCTCCCCGTTTCCCGTAGATTGGCCCGAATTGAAGTGTTTATAGAGCCCAGGGCAGGATTTGGGGCCAAAGAAATCAAAATAAAACTCAGCGTTGCGAAAAGATAATCCTGCGTTTTCTTTTCGTTTGGGATAAAAACGCCGGCAATGGGTCGTAAACGAAAAACAAACAGAGTTTCGGAGTCAAAATACACCGCTCGCTGTGTCGGCAACAAACAGAGCGATGCCTTTGCTGTTTGCAG
>NW_010108581.1:2391-2627 GCF_000699245.1 Pterocles gutturalis | reverse complement strand
CGAGACAACCATCCAAAACACCAACAAACTCCTCATCAACCATCCCCTCGCCAACCGTCACCAAGACAACCATCGACGAGACAACCGTCGCTGAGACAAACGTCACCCTGCCAACAATCCCCACGCCAACCGTTGCCGAGACAACTGACGCCGAGACAACTGTCCCCTCACCAGTCGTCCCCACGCCAACAGTTGCCGAGGCTAACGTCACCAAGACAACTGACACCGAGACAACT
>NW_010108581.1:1487-2034 GCF_000699245.1 Pterocles gutturalis | reverse complement strand
GACAACCATCCCCATACCAAGCGGCCCCACGCCAACCATCGCCAAGACCACCATCCTCATGCCAAGTGTCGCCGAGACAAATATCCCCTCGCCAACCATCCCAACGCCAACCGTCACCGAGACAACCGTCACCACGCCAACCGTCCTCCGAGACAACCGTCACCACGCCAACTATCGTCGAGACAACCATCCCCATGCCAACTGTCATCAAGACAACAATCCCCTCTCCAACCGTCCCCACACCAACAGTCGCCGAGACACCGGTCCCCATACCAAGCTTCCCCACACCAACCGTTGCCGAGAAAACTATCCCCACGCCAACCGTTGCAGAGACAACGATGCTGTTATGAACCCGTCAAAAGCATCAGGAGACAAAGTAAACTTTTCTTTTTAATAATAAAAAATTTTCAAGTCCCTAAAATTATGATAGTAATTTCAGTTGTATAAGAAAAGTCAATACTACTTTGCCAAGATGGCTGTCTGTTTCACCATCAGCTGTAATTTTTCAGAGAATGTTGGTTTGGACAGTTGGTTCCCTGCAGTAGGG
>NW_010108581.1:770-1146 GCF_000699245.1 Pterocles gutturalis | reverse complement strand
GAGACAACGATGCTGTTATGATCCCGTCAAAAGTTTCAGGAGACAAAGTAAATTTTTCTTTTTAATAATAAAAGATTTTCAATCCCTAAATTTATGATAGTAATTTAAGTTGTATAAGAGAGGTCAATACTACTTTGACAAGTTGGCTGTCTGTTTCACCATCAGCTGTAATTTTTCAGAGTATGTTGGTTTGGACAGCTGGTACCTCGCATTAGGGGGGGTAAGGGAGTCACCTTGACAACTGTCCCCACGCCAACCAACCCCAAGACAACAGTGATGACTCAAACCGGCCATGATAGAACCGTTGCCATGACAACCATCGCCAAGACAACCGTCCCCACACCAACTGTCCCCACGCTAACCATCACCGAGCCAA
>NW_010108581.1:0-428 GCF_000699245.1 Pterocles gutturalis | reverse complement strand
CCAACTGTCCCAGCACAAACGGTCCCGCAACGCCAACCGTCGCTGAGACAACCATTCCAAGGCCAACCGTCCCCGAGACAACCGTCACCGAGACAACCGTCCCCACACCAACTGTCACTGAGAAAACTGTGCCCAAAGCCTACTGCCGCCATGTCAACCGTCCGTACGCCAACCGTCCCCAGGCAAACCGTCCCCAAGCAACCCGTCGCTGAGACAGCCGTCACCGAGACAGACAACCGTCGCCGAGACAACCATCCCCATGCCAATCGTCCCCATGCCAACCGTCGCCAAGACGAATGTCCCCATGCCAACGGTCGCTGAGAGAAAAATCCCCTCGCCAACCGTCCCAATGCCAACCGTCTCCGAGAAAATCGTCACCGAGATAACCGCCACTGAGAATACCACGACCGAGAAAACCGTCACCATGC
>NW_010108580.1:58831-62466 GCF_000699245.1 Pterocles gutturalis | reverse complement strand
TCTGTGATTCTGTGATTCTGTGAAGTTCACACAAACCAGAACTAATGATTTATTTTAAAGGTAAAGATACCCAAGTTCTATCACTCAGCATTTCTGAGAGAGGTACCTTTAGCTCTTAAAAGGAGGAAAATTCCTTATAATGAGGAACAACTGAATATTCTGCTGTGAGAAACTGCACTGATGGGTTTTTCTGCTTCAGCTATATATGCCTGTGTATGTCCTTTGACTATTTCTGGAGGCAATAAAACCAAAACTCAGGGTAAAAAACCCACAGAAATTTTGTTTGGTTTCTACACAAAACCATAAATTGCTCCCAGCTTCCCTGAAACCCAGCTCCAGGTCTGGTCAGAAAACAAGTTTCCAAATCTCAACAACTCAGTCCAGCTTTGAATTATTATAACAACACCTGGAGACCCCAGAATTTCCTTCTAGCGTGAGGTCTGGGATGCCGCAGAGAGGGAACACCAGCTCCCGTTCAGGACCGCTTCGGTTCCTGTTGTGAGTGAAATGAGGGTGGGGGTCTCACCTCTCATTATACATCCGCCCCAAGCTACAGAATGGAGGATCGAATCCTGCAAGACTGAGTATTAATCTGAGGGCAGATCATTTCTCCTTGATTTGTTTTGGTTCCTGCTGCATCCCGATCGGAACACGTCATGCCTCGCCACTTTACAGGAAGCTACAAGAACTCCCTGGAGTCAAGATCTTAAGAGACGCCTTCTATACCAGGCAGATGGAGAGCAAGATGATAAAACCCATTCCCTGCCATTAACAGAGGAGTTGCAGGGGCTTTTATCTGATGCCAGAGGCTGCTACTGAATCACTTGGAACATACCTACCGAAATGTAACGTACAACGGCGATGGAAAGGGAGGGGCAGCAGTTGGAAACTGCTCCTAAAAGAGCAGAGCACAGAGCTTGCAGAGATGGACTTAAAAATCTAAAGAAGGCAAGGGAGAGATTGGAACCACTCGCATGAAACACTCGCTTCATTACTCTCTAATTCTGCAGATCACCCAGAGGCTGTGACCGTAATACAACCTACAGCACCTCCGTGATCGACTGCGAGTCAACCCTCATCCGCTTCCCACTCCCCTGGGCACACCAGCTGGGTTCAGCCATCAACTGAACTGGCTTCAGGGGCAGAAACCACGGCTGCTGAAAGCACACCTCTGCCAAAGACACAGATTTCAGTCTGACTGTGCAAGCCTGGGAAGTGAAAACCCACCACGTACAACTCAAAAATGGGGGGAGACGGGTGAAATAAAGATTCCACCTTCAGAGCACACGAGGATCACATTTCTTCTCCACCCCATTCTCCCCTCACCACCCTCCCTCCCTTTCTTTCTTCTCCCTTTTTAATACTCTTCCAGGTCTGGCAACCCCTATGTTTTTTTTCCCTCCATAGAAACCGACATAACAGCAAGTTTGAGCCAGCCTCCAGCTCCACAAACACCGCCTGGCCCAAGGCAGACTCAAGAGAAACACGGAGACATGGAAAGAAATGTCCAGGATACCCGCAGGCTGCCAAGCACATCTGATCCTTCCAGGTACTGGTCTGAACCGATCAGGACAAAGGCAGCAGTTGACCGCGCAGGACAAAGGCAGCAGTCCCATCATCTACCCAGTACCGTCAGGCCCATCCAGGTCAGCACCAGAACTTTGTGCCCTCTGCTCCACACCACAGAGACAATCTTACAGCAACAAAAGTTTTGCTAACATCTGCCTGATTTTTTTTTTTTTTTCCTCCAGCAGCCAGCAGAAAAATGAACACTTACAAAAGCAGAGGGATCACGTATCCACACCCAGACCGGGTCAGGCTCAGAGGGTCTCCGAGAACGCTGACCAGACGGCATAGTCCTAAAACCCTTGAACAGCTCATTCACATTTCTTAGCAAATAGTATTTGCACAAAAAATAGACCCAAATACATTCTGTTCCCTATTAAAAAGACATCTGTGACACGGGATAAATACACAGACAACTCTCCAAAAGGTTATGCTGGTTTCCAAAGAGAAATAAAGCCAGTGGCAATGGCAGACCAGCAAAGATTTCCACTGTAAAGCTGGTCTAAAAGAAGTAACGTTCCTTCTCCCAAACCCTATTCCACAGGACTACCCTTCAACCTCTCCTTGCCAGGTGTTATCTTTCTTTCATTTCTTTGGAGATTTTGTACTAGCAAGCGATGAAAGAGGTCTGCTGCTGACTGGCACTGCCCTCGCCCTGGAAGATGCCTGCACAGCTCTGAAGGTTCTGTCTGGACTCCAACACACTCTGGGCCAACCCAAACACGGTAAATATTTCTCTCTTACAGTAAATATCATCTTTTCCTTTCTCACTTTCTCTTAGAGTATGGAGGTGAACTTAATGAGAGAGGGCAAAGGTTTAACGTGCATTGTACTCCACTGACACGAGCACAGTACCGTATTTTGGAACTTTTACTGCCTCAAGTCATCTTGCGACTAAGAACAATTTTGCAAGTAAAGGAATTGTTTCATCACCTTTCACATATACGTGTGCTGTTCTTCTAGCTTCATCAATATCCGTGTGCCAATAAAAACAACAGCTCACCCCAAAATCAAGACAACATGGAAGAAAACTGAAAACCAAGTAAAACGAAGTCTTTTTGGCTATCTGCTGCTCCATTTTAGCTCTTCAGTGCAGGCTGGCCCAGGGTGAATTTCACAGCGTATCCCACTAGACACCAGCACTCCATCGCCTTTGAAGCGTTTCTGAAGCACCACCGCCAGAGCCCGCGCACAGCAGGACACGCGCTGCCCCAGCCTTTCACAAATCTCTCCAAGCCCAGTATCAAAAAGGATGCTGCAAATCACCAACTGACCTTAAATTGATGTTTTATTTGGGTCACATTCTTCTAATACAGCTTTTATAGTAAGTCAATGGTTGCAGCTAAAAAATAATAATAGAAGGGGGGGACACAGAAGACTTCCCACCTTATTTTATGAGCAGAAACCAGGAACGGCCAGAAGGACACATGAAGTGCTCCACTGTCTTCAGACTAGTACACAGCATTGTGAATCAGGATTCTCCAGTTCTTTTTGCACCCTGATGTATAAGGACAGATCCTTGAACCCATCTAGCATGTTCTCATGTATAAAATAAGCGTAACAATATTATGAAACAGTACCTACCACAGATAATTAAGGACAAATTCAAACATGACAGAAAAAATAACGTGCACAGAACCCCACTAAATAAGCAGCAATTTGTCATGACAGTTCACAATATCGCGGCACAGGTCATTCATACATGGCTTTGCAGACATCCAAAGGCTTACAAATAAACCAGATGTTTCTGACTTTCTGCAGTTGAAGAAACAGACATAAAAATCTTCAAAACTGATGCAAGGGAGAACAACGAAGAAGTAACAAATGTCAGAAACGATTTATCACAATGTAGGGGTGTCTGTAGTATTTTTTGTTCACCTTTCAACACAACAACCCTCAAACCTTTGAAGAAAAAAATGTCCAAAAGGTCAGAGTCAGTGAACTCCCAGCCTTGCAGTATTACAATTATTCTTCTGCAATGTTAGGTAAGAGAAACAGCACAGCTCCAGAGTATGGAAATGCCAACTGAAAACAATTCCTGCTATCAGCAGAGGCAGGCTCAAAGCTCC
>NW_010108580.1:36380-58800 GCF_000699245.1 Pterocles gutturalis | reverse complement strand
TCTTTCCCTCCCAACCTGCAGGAACACCACTGGCCTCCCTCGTGCTCTCGGAGAGCAGCGAGGGACAACTGAACAGGCCACAGGAGGCTAAAGGAATCCAGCTTTTTGGAGAGGAGAAAAAGGGCAGAGACACAGCCAAGGACAGCACCCTGCAGGCTGTGAAAACAGCGTGTGCTGGACAAGTCTGGTGACTCCCTCTTTTGTGGGGTCCCTCAGGGCAAACGGTGATTCAACCCTGGAAAAAAGGAAGTTCCAGCACTCCCTCTCTTCAGGATACAGAGACAGAAGGCTGTAGAGCACCCCCAGAGAAGCTGGCGTTATACTAGACCCCATCTGCTCCTCCATGCTGCCAGAGGAAGAATACGGCTATGTGGTAACTGCAGCAACAGCAGATTTGGGAGGAAGAAGCCCTGGGCCCAACAGCTGGATTCTGTAGGACGCTGCACACCACGCCGGTAACTCATCCAGGCCTGCAGCACGCCGTGCAAACACCAGCCGTGTTTCTGACGGCAGTTACAACACTCACAGGCACAAAGGAGATGCTCATGCAGGTGATGGATTCAACTCCCCTGCTGCTGGTGACCGAACTGTGTGCCGGGGCACTAACCACGACCCACGGTGTAAAGCAGAGACACGGACTCACTCAAAGGCAGAGTTAATGAAAAGACTGACTCTCCATTCCCCCCACGCACTTCCTCAGGACATTCTGCTACCTCTGTGCACTCCTTTTAACCTTAACAAATGCAAAGAGAAGAAGAATCAAACAATTCTTGTGTTTCAGTGAAGTCATATTGGAGATTCCCACCAATGTACTGCCATGTGACTTCCCGAAAGCCATCCTTCATTTACCCTAGCTCAGGAGAGACTGGGATCAATCCAGCTGAGCTGAACGCCAGCTCTCACTCTGGACCTTCACCAGGGTACCAACCTCAGCATCACGAGAGAGATCTCCACCCTCATCATCCTGCTGCCGTTCCTCTGCGACCCTCGCACAGTCATGCATTTGGTTTGAGTCCAGAATGCAATTGCACTGGCAATAAACAACTTTTCTCAGAATCTTATTCCCAGCCTCCTTCCCCATCTTATGTATTTTGTCTGAGGCTGTGGTTCAAACCACCCAGACAGAATTATTGCAACCCATCTTTTTTACACACTGTGCAGACTGTCTCCTCAGCATGATGCATTTTTAATGGCTTTTCTAAATGCAGACAACCAGGCTGCTAATAACAAGCTTCACCCCCCACCCCCCGTTTCTTTCCTCCTTTTTGAATTTCTTTTTCACAAGGTAAAGCTGCTGCAGAGCTTTGATGTCTCACTGCACCTCACTCAAAGGAACAGTGTATGTGGCAAACAATAGCAAAACGCACAGCACTCGAACGGGTAAGACTGTAACATCCATCATCTCAAAGATTCTAGTGCTTGCTTGCCGCTTCTATTAGGTCCACCACAAATTTTACTCTCACAACCCACGAAAAGAATACTATTTGAACATGAATTGAACAAAAGATCTCAGGATGCTGGGCACAGAACCAATGAGATAAAATCCAAATTTAGCACGCCACAGGCAAAGCCCATCTCCTCCTGCAGCACCGAGGCAATCTGGGGAGAACTCCTCCTCCGTGTTGGACTGAGATGAAGAAAAGAAAACGTGCTATCTGGTTAGAACACCTTTCATCTCCTGTCCTATCTACACCTCTCCCACCTCTTTCCTTTGCAGCTAACCCCTCTGGTTCCTTGGCACCTCATGAATTGTCCGGCTATCCTGGTGCTGATCAATCCACGGCTACCTGGAAAAGGGCTGATCCTGCACTCTGTTGCTTTAACGTATGCCCCAGGTGTGACAGCAGAGTTACTAAATAATAACACTGGGCAGAAGGATGGAAATCAGTGAGCAGGAGGTTCTGGCACAGCACGTGGGTGGGTGGATAAACAAAAGATGGGTAGGCAGGCAGACACTCCTTGCTATGAGAGGAAAAGGCATCACCCTTCTTCAGGTTTCCTAAGCTGATTGCACTTTCAACTTTTAAAAGTAAAGCTACAATTTAGCTTTACTTTTGCTGTAAAAAAATACGCATATAAATAAAAACCAGGAGCACTGACGTCACTAACTTCTTTTCCCTCTGCTTTTCCAAAAACGGAACTTTAAAAATGGGCCAAAATTCAGGAGAAAAGGCTCTACTGTCTCCAGAGCTAAAATGTACCAGTTTGACTTGGCAGCTGAACAACTTTCCACTGATTTGATGCTTTCCCCCTCCTCGAATTCTCCCATCCAAATGCAGCTGGAAATGTCGTTAGAGAAAAGAAGAGGCATTTCCTGTGCGGTTCCCCCTTCCCCCACCACATTCTTGGCACAAAAGGCAAGGGAAAAGCTAGAGAGACAGAGTGTGCATAAGGGGAGAAAAGAGAGGCAGTGTGCAGGGATTTCTGGCTCCTCATCAGAAAACGTACAACAGGAATCGCACGACTCAAAAAGAGACAATTTATCCCCTTTCTCCAAGGCTCTGAAACCAAGTCGACGAAGCGCTTGGTTCAGTATGGAACAGTGGTCAGAGACATGAGTGTGGCACTGCATCCTGGAAAGGATCCTTTCCAGATACTGGAGAGTATCAAGGGTACTTCCCATAACCAGGCACACTTTCTACACCTTAATCCAGCCACATCTAAATCCTTCAGTGCTCCATAAGTATAGCAAATGGGGGAGGGAAGGGGAGGGCTTGTTCTAATGCTATGGTCTTTGCCCATATTTGATCAACTTTTAAAATATTATTGACATTTGAAAACCTGACCAAAAAGCATGCCTTTTGAAAAAGGCAACAACCGAGGCTTTCCATACAACAAGTTTCCAGTCTCCTTTTTTTCAGAGCGTGTGTATTCAGCACTTTGAAAATTAAATCCCTCTAAGGTATCCCAATCCAAGCATTCAAAGGGGCTGGCACTCCTAAAAACAGTCTGAAGAACCCCAAACGTTCTGTGACACTGGCTGCTGCCCAGTCATTTTGCACTGCTGTACACTGCAGAAAGCAGCCATTGTCCCAGCTCCAGAACTCACGATGCCACTCCCAAACTGCTTGTAACATTCTGTGTTCTTTGTGAAAACCATCCTACAGCAAAAGTCGTAAGCTGGGGTACTGCGAGCTGACTTCCCCTGGTTTCACTTAGTCACTCTTCTCCAGAATGGATCAAAGCCTCCACAAAGGTTGAGTCAATTTAAACATTCAGTTTGCTGCTTGAGCTATGAATTAAATGCATTCTTCGGTGGCTGGGTAGGGATGGGTGACTCAGTCTGTATAAACATTAACTGACTCTAAAGCTAATGGAAAAAAGAAATATGGAAAGGAGAAAACCAGAATCATACGTAACTTCTTGTTTCAGCTGGCAGCAAAACCAGATGAGGTTGGGGCACAACCGTTTGCACGGACTCCGTATCATTTAGTCTATTTTTTTCTAAGTAACAAGTACACCCCTACCTTTAAGAGTAAGCCTCAGTCCGAAATTCACATCCGCGCAGGGGAAGGGAACATATAAAGGGTGTGGCCTAATTACTTCCTTCTTTGTTCTGCAATCAAATAAGAGTACAAGGCTATCTATACCCTTGCTTCCTCCTTGGCAGAGGGGAAGAACTCTCAGTTCACTGACAAGACCTTTCTCCCTCTAAAAACTTTCAATTAATCTCATTCTTCTGGCATGAAAACTGTAGAAGTTTTTACACTTGTCAAACAAGAGCACAGTGCTACAAACGCACGCAGGTACAAACAATTCCTATCTCAAAGAGTTTACAATCTAAAAAAGAGGCAAAGAAAGGCTCCTTTTTACAGATCTGGATTAACGCGATTTGAATTGTGCTTACAAAGGATTTACATGGCAAAGGAATTAAATTTACATATCCTTAGTCCCAGCTCCCACAGGATCGACTGCAAGGCTTCCCTGTATTCTAATATCACATGCACCACGTTGAAAATTGTGTCCAGATACCAGCAAGAGACGCACGATACAAGCACTGTGCACAGGCCACCTACAACACTCCAGACACGCTGCCTGCCTCCGTCTGTTCAGCATCAGAGATGTTCTACCTGGAGCTGGACCGTCCCTTAAAAATCAAAAAAAAGGCAAAGAAACAGATACTGTATTGACTTGCTGAATTGGTACTGACACTCTGTAAACACCATCCCACTCGTCCGGGGGCACTCACCTTTTCTGGTCTGTAAATGGCTGCGCTACTCAGAGCCACAATGATAACATGCACTTGGCAGGCGGCATCGGGAACTGTTTAATGCTGTTTGACTTCAGGATGATTTAGAGGGTCAGCTCCTGCCGTTCTATGCTGCTACTGCATTTCACTATCATCTCTCTGGGCCATTAGAGTGGGGGAGAGGTGGTCCTCAGGAAATCAGCTACACTTGAAACCAGCTGTTAATTTTCCCATTTGTGTGCTTGGAAACTGGTGACAGACTGTGCAGCGCGTTCTAAATTGCATTAAAACCTCTTTACAGCAGCATAAAAGAGCCTCAAAGTAAACAAAAAGGCGCTGTAAGAACAGATTTTAGACAAACGGTTTCTGTAATGGTGCAAGTTCTGCTTCAGCCCAACCAGAGGTGTAACAAGGCGCTGTGTTTGCGCACTTCAAGGATTATACCTATACCCAGAAACAGCAGAACAGAGCAGCCCCGAGGCTGCTCTAAAGTTCTAATTGACCGAGAAAGCTTATCGTGGAACGACGACTAAGGATAATGCTTGTGGATGTCCACTTCTCGACATATGCAGACATCTGAGCCCCCACATCCATCACCTTTGGAATACTTACTAAGTTTTAAAATAAATTCAGAACTGAGAGGTAAGAGGCAAAAGCTACAAGCCAGATTATCGAGGGAGAGCTAAACAAGGGTCATCTTGGCCTTTTCCTTCCTCTGCTAAATCCAACAGTGTCCCAAACACTGGCAGGGCACCTGAAGAACAGTGCACATATTCCTCCATAAAAATAGCCGAACTATAGGAAAGCTCAGCAAGGCCTGCTTCCTGCATTTTTCTGACATCTCAGGTAGGCATGTGTTACAGAGAATCCAAAGCCTCCCAGAGTATAAGGTAACAGACCATTTCATATATTGCTCTGTATATCCAAGTAACCATTAGAGCCTTAAACCTAGAAAAGGAATGTTCTGGAACCAAAGCAAAAGCAATTAATTCTCATTAAACTGAGGTGGGTTTCCTATCTCTCCCTTCCCCAGATTCTCCCCACCGCTGCAGCACGGCTCTGTTTCTAGAAGCATGCGTATGGGGCACACAGGCAATAAGAACAGCACTTAATCTACAGTTTGCTATTTTTCTAGAAAAGGAAGTGAAAACGCAGTAACGTAGAAAGAAGCTGAAATTAATGCTGCAAATCAGCAAGAGCTGCACCACAGAGGCTGGGTGTCTCCTGTGGCCCCAGCAGGCACTATTATCGAGCAAACTCCTTGCAGACAGCCGTGCCAAGACCACGTAGGCAACTTTTTTTTAGCTCCAGCTGTCCTTCTCCTCCCTTTTTCTGCATGTTGAAAGGGAGAAGGTGTCCATTCACTAACCACCACCCAGGTGCTGAAATGAAATCCACAACTCCATCGCACAGCAAAAGAAAAATATTGCTACGGAAAAAGGCTCTCCTGAGCTAATTGAGAAGCATCTCCTAACATGCCAGTGAAATTCTGTTCTTCAAGAACTTAGAATTTAGACCTGCATATTTTCAGTGGCAGAAACGGATGGAGAAGACTCCAGAAAGCTGCTGTGGGACAGTAAGGAATTGCAGCCCTCACTCAGAACGGGAAAGCTCGCTCACTTTACAGTACAATCCTGATGTGAATCTTCACTTGACCAAGAATTCATCTGAGCCATACCAGCTATGCCTGTAACTCGAGGCCCCATCTGCATAAAAAGTCCTTATTTCAAGTGTTCGGAGCCTTTAACTCCAGCTTGCTGTCCTGTGCAAAAGAGAAAGAGATGATCTGTAAAGACAAACCTGCTGGAGCAGATTGTTCTACGCACTGCACTGGAGTGAGGGGGGTCACTGCAGTGAACGCCCCCGAGCCCTTCCCCTCTGCCTCAGTCTTCGCAGAGGAGAAACATGGACAATGGTCACCTGCCACTATAAAACACTGATCAGTGCAATGTATAAGGCTTTAAAATTATTACTAACAACTGAATTTCTGAACTAATTTCAGAGACATTCCACAATCTATAAAGTGACTTTTGAGTAACGACACAGAAGGGCGCTGTTTGTAACTTACCCCGATGTGAGTGTGGTGTAAGCGTTTCAAACAAGTGCTCAGCTCACAAAACAGATCTGCGCAGGTCCGTTGTTTCAGTACAGCTTTTTCCTTCCCAAGTTGCTAGTCTTTACCACGGCTACCAGTGTGGTTAGATTAAGTTAAGAAACCGCGGTTAAATATTTGTGGTCATAGTAAGTGAAAAAAGGTGGTTGAACCCAGTGGAAGTGGGGGTGAACGCAGACAAGGAGGAATGAAATCTGTTCAGCATCAGCTTCTCAAACCTTCTTTACACGAGCAGCCATGCTCACTTTGTTCTGGGAAAAATGAGGCAAAACACCCTCCTTTTTATTGGCAAATCTCAGTGGTGATAACCAGATGTGTTGGAATTTACCAAGCAGCGACATCCACATGCAAATAAACACTTTGGTTTTGTCGGGATGTTTATCCCTGTGTGTGGATATTTCTGCCAACTCCACTTGGATACTCCCAGCTGTTATCACCATTATCTTGTGCTACAAAACTAGAAAGATTACAACTTCCGAACTGCTAGTTCACTATCAAACAGCAATGGATCTTTCTTCAAGTGTGCGTTGCCACGCGTTTTACACCGTTACTGCGATTACCGGGCCCAGGTGGAGGAGAAGCTGTCCTGTGTCTCCACACCCAGTGACAGGCTGTGGTACTCTGGGCAGTCACCGCCCCTCGATGACGGACGAGCGAGACAGGAACCAGCCTGGCTCCTGCCTGAGCTGCTCTTTCGAAGTCCCTTTTGTTTCCCCACAACACCGCATACTCACTGTCTGTCTCCACTTCCTCCTGCTCACCCTGCGGTCGGTGCGGGGAGCCAAGGGACCAGGGCCAATTAAACAGGGGAGCAGGTGGCAGCCAGGTGGAATGATGGGAAGGAGATATGAAATTTCCTCTATTCTCAAGGATCTGCTCTCTCTGCACTGAGATCATCCTTACAAAACAGGTGCTGCTGCACCATATGTCTAGGAGAAAGTCACACTAAGCAAATTTTATCTTGCAACAGAAGAATCCCCCTTTTTTTTTTTTAATGATCCCTCAGGTATAAAAACACCCTGGGGAAACTTGGGGTTGCTTATGTAAAAGGTGCCAGAAACACAGTATGTATTGATGAATCCCGAATTGATGGGTAACGACGGTTAGGCCATTACTCCCCTTCTGTATAAAAGATAGAAAGAACTTGGGCACTGTTGCAGCATCATATCAACACCGCATCGAGACACATATAGAGGTCTTCTGATTTTAACTGCTTGTTTTTCATATCCTTTAGTAAATGGGTAGAAAAGTGGTCCAAAAAACCTCTCAGACATAATGATGTTACACTTTATTAGGAAGCCATTAAAGAATTATTGGGGTTGTCAGAAAGGCCTAATAGAAACACTCCAGTCATCTGCCCACTGTCCTCTCTCTCACCCCTACTCTTGGCCCTTCCTTTGGAGATGAGTATCTTGCACAAACAAAATTACCTTTGATTGCAACAGCTGAACTTTTGAGAGCAGTGAAAAGAAGCTTGCTGACTACAGGGAGTGAGCTGCCACAGACATAAACACAGGAGAACAGACAAGAAAAACAAGTTTTAATTAAAGCCACTTCTAGATAATCAATTTTCCCTTTTGTATCATGAAGTTCTAATATAAGTCTGAAGAGTGTGATACAACCGACACGTTACAGGAGCTGACTCAGTGATTGAGAGCGAGGTGGCAACGTGTGAAAAGCACGATCCCGCAAAGCACCAAACACCTTCAAACCCAAGAGACTGCTCAATGCAGTTACAGCAAGAATCTCTCTTCTGACACCAAAGACGGAGCAGCAAGAACATTTCCGTATTACTTTCAGAGCCCTAGGTGAAAATGCAACAGTGGCAACAGTGCTACAGCAGTGCTCCCAGAGGCCCTGCGAGGGTTCAGGGGATGCCTGTGCTTCTACCGGTCATACTCATCCCTCCCAGAAAAGCTCATAATTTGATTTAATATTGCTGTTAGAAGGTGGAGGGTCAAGGCAGCTTGTTTAACACCACACAGCTGGTCAGAGGTAAAATTCCGTGTGGCTCCTGTGTCCCCAGCCCGGTGATTTGTATAGCCTGCGTGGCAGTATCACAGAACAACCAGTAATTCATAAACAGAATTTAACAGCCCAACTTTTTACATCAAATGTTCTAAGCTTAATTGATGTAATCTGAGAGAAGAATTTGGGGTTATTTTTAGCCAGTAGCTGCTGCTGCTTTTTATGTATATATACTAAGTAGACAGCCATTACCAGTATCATTTTACATTATGTTCATGCATAACTGGATGTATGAATATTTTTATACATTCACATATACACACACATATACACACTCTCCTATTTTATGTATTTTTACATATATGCCAAAGAATAATTATATGCGCAAGGAACATAAGCCTATAGTGTATCATCTCGCCACTATGTTAAACAATTTCCTTTATACCAATCAGGTACATCAATCTTTAGAGACTTATAATTTGCCATACCCTCAGAAGAGAGAAATTAATCTATAGCATTGTAAAAAAAGAGCACAATGAAATGAAATTTGCAATTCATGGACTCAGTGTTTTTTGTGTGTGGGGTGAGGGACAAGGGAAGCTGATGCGATTCGGTTTTTTAAACCAAAGGGACCAGCATGCCCCCTTCCCAGCTCCCTACTCACACCCCCCAGCTTTTTTTCCAAGTGCACAGTGCCTGTAAAAATTCCTGCGTGCTATTTGCAGGCAAGGTCACTGTGAAAGGGCATGGCTGGGAGCCAGGGTGTTTTTCAGCCGAGCTGCAGGGAGGGGAGGGGAGGCTCAGGAACTCAATTATAAGTTTCTCCAGTCTAGCCAGGAGGCTGGGAGCCCAGACTGCGGCTGTTCCGTCCTGCGATCGCACGCCCTGTCTGCCCGGCTGGCCGTCGCCGCGCCAGGACTGACGCATTTCGCAGGCATTCTCGAAGCCGCAGCAGGGAGGCCCGGGAAAGAGAGGCTGTTTTCCCCTGATGGCCTGGTAAAATCCATATGTGGTTTTCCGGCATGACATACCGGTATGCAAGAAGCACGTCCCGTGTCCTTTAATAGACATTTTGTCCCTGGTGCGGCTGACACCAATATCGCTCTGTGTACGCGTACCTGCAGGGATGGTTGAGGAAACGCAGTCTCTGACAGTGAGCCCGCTCAGCAGCCTGCAAACCGCCTGTGCCTCTGACACACGGCCCCGTGCTGCCGGCATTCCCTACCGCTCTGCAGACATAAGCCACTCCTTTGTCATTCAGAGACACGCAGGGTCATCCCCAGCGAACAGATCATTAATTCTCTGAAGCCTCCTTTGTCTCGAGGCAGAGGAGTAACGCACACGGGCTCAGTACACACACGCAGGGTATTTGAAATACTGTCAAATGTCACCCAAGGGGAACCTTTGCCCTAAAATTGTCACACAATTTCCCTGGCTGGGACTATGTCCAAGCCAAATCCATTCACCAGCACCGCATGACCCCCCCTTACGCCTCCAGGACAGGCAACCCCCTACCAGTGGTTTAAAGAAGCATTTACATGGAAGAGGCTTGCTGCTTTCTCTATGTGCCAGTGCACGTGTCCACGTGCTCCACCCTAAACGTTACCTTGAGCTTCTTCCAGGTTTCTGACCTGAATTCCCAGCCTATGAACCAGCGAAGGCTGTTAGACAGATAGCAAGGTTCTAGCACTAAAAACAGCCACCAAGGTGCCTGGGAACAAAATATTATAAAAAGAGTGTTTGGATCCCAAACATAGTGCCTGCTACTTTTCAAAACATCACGGACATATGGTTACTCACACTCAATATACTATAACTCCCCCTTCACCCATGCTGGTTTTCCAGTTACATGTTCTAATTGGAAACAATTTGGCACATCACCTGGGAAATGAAGTGGCATCCTTAATCATCTACGGAGTATTTCATATCTAGACCTTTTGAATATGTACCCGTATACAGACACTTGCATCCTCCTAAGTATTCACTTTGCTTGCTGAAACATGGTGAGTTTAAAACTTCAGAACAACAGGGTTAATGGACCAGCAGGACCTTCTCTCTTGCCTGAAAACTGGGCGGCAATTCCATAATTGCACCACAAATCCTCTGCTAACAGACACACACGACAGTCCAGAAAATCCAGAAGCCTGAATTTGCTCTACAATGCAAGTGGCTGTTTTTGTGAACAGATTCTGATCTCAGGGAGGCTTGTATTGCTACCCTGAAGCGAATGCATACCGGTATATCTGAAATTAGAATCCATTTTCTGAAGTTTTTAAGGTCATGTCACCTTAGATTTTTTGATAAAGGCTGAGTAGTGCTTGCCTGAGAATAAATTCAGCCAGTCCTCAGAGGCGTTGTTGCATGCCAACTGGAGGAAGTGATTAAAAATTAATGCAAGCTAGGAGATAGAGAAACCTGAAAGGGTGTGCCCGTAAAATACACTTTCAATCTGTCTTGTCAGCAAAAGAGAAAAGAAATCAGATTCTTATAATACCAGACTCTTGGGAAGCGGTTGGGGCATGAACTCAGTGTTCTTTTACAGATACACCTCGAACAGTTAAGAACAAGAAACTCCACATTACCACAACGATGTTTCTTTCTTACTTTCCAGGTGGGGATGCTGGAAGGAGGGGGAAGGGAGCGCGGGGGCGTGGAGGTACAGCTGTGGGTGGCAGTTACACTGCTGGGATGTGCAATCTCACTGATTCTGCAGCATATGGGAGTGAGCTGTCCTTGCACTGTTCACTTCTGGCCGGTTTTTGTTGTTGTTGATGATACATCATTAAACAACCTTGAAAGAATACAGAATCTGTTTCTCAAGGCTTCTCTATGTTTGAGCTGCTAGGGCACAGAAAGTAGAATACATGTGTAGCAGGAGAAGGGAAAAACACACTTCACAGCTTTTCAGGAAGTCAGGGTAGTTTTGATGTTTTACACTACCTTCATGCACGAACCTATGTTTAAGATACTTAGTTTGGCTGCTAATGAAGATCTGATGGATATTGACATTAACCAGCAAAAGAGCAGAACTTTCAATTGTCCATTAAAGGAATGTTTGTCCCCAAACTGGAAATGCACTCACTTTCCCCAGAGTGAGCAATCCTGTCTGTAAGTTTCATGGTCATTTAGATTTTAGTAATTTAATTAGCAGATATGGTTTCTTCTTCAGTAACAGCAGGATTCTATCTTATTCCCCTAAACAGACTGAACAGCTTATCTACAAAAAAGTTATTTCCTGGTTTGGAAAGAAATGAGGTAGGAGAAGGTATCCAGTTCACTGGATTAGCAGCAATATTCACAATTAGGCTTCACGAGACGTCACAGAAAGCTGGGGCTGCTATTCTTTCCCAGTCTCCTACTTTCTCTCCCCAACACTAAAAATCCCAGTCTTTTTAATTAACAAGTTCAAACTGCTTCTGTTCTTCCCAGTAAAGGGTTTAACCTGTGACCTTTGCCACTCTCAAGCCCTCTTGACTCTCCATGCACCATCATCTACCCGTGGGACTTCCATTTCTCACTGCTCCCTCTGCATTACTGGTAGCATAATGAAAGATGGAAATGAAGCATAAAAAGGGATGATACTAAACGCATGGCCTTTATATGATGACAGAGCTTGTATGCTGTGACAAGAATACCTTGCTATTGATACCATCACTGGCTGGAAGGCCTTGGAAGAAAGCACTGGGCCCTTGGGTCAAGACCTTGTAACCCAGCAGAGCTGCATCCCAGCACTGCCGTTATTAAAATAACTAAAGAAACAGATTTAGCAGTATTGCCAGCCGGCCACCTTATAAAACCACTGAGGGACAAAAGGTTGTGGTCTCTAGCAAACCTGCCATTGACCTCTGTGAGAGTATTACCAGTGCAAAAAGAAAAATCCCAAACAACATTAAATTTCACTTGGGGAGGGAAACGACAACCCCCTCATCATTTGTTCTCTTGAGCACAGAGCACACTCTACTTTCCTTAATTATTCCTGATGTTCATTGTAGGTTGCATAATTTTGGAACACCGACAGTATCATTTTTAAAACTCTGGTTGCCATGGCAGCACAGAATGTGGCTCTTAAATGTACTCTGCTTGCACATTCCTCTGACAAGAGGCTGCTTTTTTTTTTTTTAAAGAAAAAAAAAAAGCATCTCCACTGAGAAACATGATATAATGACAAAAAAAACCCCCTAGAGAACAAGCACAGGAAGAAAATGGTGGCTTAAAAAAAAAATACGGGGGGAAGGGGGCAGAAACTGGGCTGAAAAATAAAGCCAAGAGGACACTTTTCTTTTCAAGGCAGAACCTAAGCAGTGCATTTTGGATTGTCTCAGGAAGGTTGTAAATTCAGAGGAACCAAGCCACTTCCTTAGCAACAGCATTTATAGCACTGTATTCAGCCATTGTTTCCCTTTCTAAGGTCTGATGCTGGACTGATTACTCAAACCCAGAACTTTAAACCTTGAGCAACCTTTCAAAGAAGTGGTGGCAGGTGATAAGGGCCGGGTTTCTGTGCAACCCAGGAGACACTCCCTTACCTCAACTGCTACCCCGTCTAACCCTCAACTGTCTGCAGGAGCTGAGGGCAGAGCAGGAAGCAGGCTGGGCGGAATAGCCACCGGGGCAGCGCAGGCGCTGGTGAAGAGGACTTTACCCACACCCTTCACCCAGTGACCGTGAGCATCGATCGGTTCCAGGGTGGCACAGGAGTCTCCTCTGAAATATATAATTTGTAGGAACAAGAAACAGTGAACCCTTGACATCACCACCAAGTTTGGCACTAAAAAGAAGCTGGTACTAATAATAATGAACTCTTAACAAGAAATTTTCTATTTGACAAGAGGAAGTTTTGCCATCACTGTCCTATACACTTTAAAGGTACTGTGTAGTTTATTTTTTCTGGACTTGTCTCCAAAGTCCAATCCTTTAATTACGAATCTTCCAAGTGAGAGCTTCAGCTGAAATTAGCAGGGTGCTGAGCAGTCTGTACTTTAACAGGAATGGAGGAATAAGAGTATTTTTTGGACCTCATAGGACTGTGTCCTTCAACACTAGCAGCAGGGTTTGAAACTGAGTTTAAATAAGAATGCAGTCTTGTCAGTGATCCTCCAGCCTCATTCATTAAAAACACGGGTTGCACCTCCTTCATGGGAACTGCTGCACTTCCTGCTTTCCATGAGCCCTAAGAGAAAAAAAGCTAGCGAGACTCGCTTTTTGAAGTACTTCTTCCCTTCTGGCTTTCACTAGCTGCAAGAGTGAAAATTTAAATTAAAATCAATTTCTCCAAATGTTCAGTGCAGTCTAGTTTTGGCACAAGCACTCAAGCCATTTTATCCTTCCCTAACAAGCAGCCTATCAAAAAAGATAACCCTCTAAGTGCTTCATCTAAGTCTATAAGCAGCATTATCTCCATTTTTGCAGACAGGTTAACAGAGGCACGGATTTTGAGTCCATCACTCAGCAACAGACAGAAATAGAAACCAATTGTTCTGACCTTCATGCCCGTGCCCAGTTCTTAAGATCACAATATACTCTGACCGGAAGAAAATAAATGATGTCCTAGGTCAGAAAATCAGCTGGAATGATGTAAAAAGGAAAGATATTGAGTAAATGAGAATTAGAATGACATAGCAACCTCCTAATTCTAATCAGATCATGGGATATTGCTCCAGGTAGAATGAGTCTGTCCTGCCTGTAGTACTGGTTTAAAATTTTGAGAACAAATTATGATTTTACATGCCTTCATTTCTGGGGAGCAAGAGTGAAGTTCAAGTAAAATCAAGTCCTAAATTGAAGATACAGAGATCTAATTTTCAACAGCTGCTCAGTCATTAATGTCTTAAAAATCAAGGCCCACAGGCTGTCTCAGGTAGTCCACCCAAATGCATTCCCTAGTCACATTAAGCACAAACATTAAGGTTTTGTGGGGTTTTTTTGGGGGGAAAAAAAAAGTACCTGACTCTTCATGCCATTTTTAACACTGCTGTTCATTCATCTACAACCCTGCAAAAGCTGAGATACACAAGAATAGAAATGGGCACGCGGGAGTGGTGGTGGTGTCAGAGCAATGGTCTAATTAAAAAACAAACAAACAAAACCCAACTCCCCTGCAAGAGGACTGATTTTCAGGAGACTGAATGGACTCTCCAACCTCAGAACACTTCCTCTATTTTTTTTTTTTTTTACTCTACTGCTTTATTGGGCTTCAAAGCTCAATAACAACACAATACACCTCCTTTGCCCTGTTCTCAGGTGCAATAGCCTACTTTCTTTATTTGCACAACTCCAACGGGAGGAGTGGTGTCCCCACTCAGTCAGACAGCTGATGCTGCTTTTATTGGTGGAGATTAACGTCTAAACTGGATTGTGCCCCGAGTTCAGAGTTCAGCCTTATCTACGGAATCCTTCCCCTCTTTACACATTCCAAGGGTTCTTACAACTTCAAGTCACTCAAGCCTGTAATATTAACCCCTAAACAAGCTTTCAAAGAACTGTTTGAAGGAAAAGCAGGTTTGGAAATGTTTTGACGACATATTTTTAAATGCATCAGTTTGCAGAAACAAAACAGTTTTCACTTCCTGCAAAACAATCCACACATCCACTTTTGAGTCGATGCTATCTAAGGGAAACCATTCTGCTTTCAAGCTGTACACAAATAAAGACCAGGCACTTCTCACTGGATACACCAAAAAAAGCAAATAATCGTGTAAGTAGTTAGGCAGCAACGGGGACACCTCCCTGTGACCCTTCCTCTTTCAGATTTCCTCTGAGAGTGCAGCTGGGAATCAGATCTATTCCACATTCAGCCAGGGACAGGCAGATGTGATGCGATCCGAATGTTGCAATATCATTATTTCCTGGGACACAATGGCAGCGTGTTCACAATGGCACTTCTGCTTTCTGCAGTTCATAAATTGCTCTAGGCTGCTAATCAAATGGAACCTGGCGCGGAGCTTTGGCTGGTTCTGGACACGTGTACCACAGCATATTGGGGGGTTAGGTTCGCTTCCTATCTACCACATCCAATTAATTTTCTTTGGGCTTATGTACTCAGCTTCTCAGGAGTGGGAGCATCTATTCTGCCTTTAGTACCTTCAATTTCTACCATAATACAAATAAACTCTGACTAATGACCTGCAATGGTTGAACAGCATTTTGTGGAACACCCTACGACCTATCTACAGACCTACAGAAGTGCTCATTGCTTCCCAGAAATTGAACCCTTTTGAGGTGGTTTTAGTTTGGACAACCAAAAACAAATACTCACTTCCTCACTTTCAACATTTTGTGATGAAAAGGGGAAAGTTCAATAGCAGCCAAGATGCTGAACTTTGATTGTGAGCTGCTAAGGAAAGACAGCAACTCACTCCGCTAAACACCCCCAAACAGCAGCGTGGCAGTTCTGCCTCCGTGCCGGGCCGGCGGGCTGGCAGCCTGCAAGGGAACGGAAGACTTACGGAGGAAAGTCGAGATCTGACAAACTTTAAGTCGGCCTTATTTTCAATGGGGGGGAAAAAAAAAAAGCATATTTTAAATACTTCTGAACTAGTGTACTTAAAAATATTAAATTCAAGCATGCAGAAAAAGCTTCATCTGGTGGTGGTAAACCCCACAACAGCCCATATTACAAGCCCTGTGGCCTGAAGTCAACCGACTTGAAGCCATGTTCCTCAAGAATACGGGTTGCAAAGAAAAACCAAAATACCACAACACTAACGCTGTATGGCCTAGTATAGTATGAGCCTCTCTCGGATGCCGTTTCTTAAACAGCATCTCATCAAAACCTTTTATTTCAATGCCATCTGCAAAGCACAACTTTACTGAAAAAGAAAGCCAAAATTCCTAATCAAGACAATGGAGGTTTGAGAAGAGAAATCAAAAATGAAACCTGGAACTGCAGTGCAATCCCTCTGCATTTCCTATGGAGATCCTTATCTTAATTAAACACATCTTTGTTTTTCTGCCTGTTCATAGCCTTAATTTTTTCACAACTTGATGAGCAAATGTTTCTTTTTGGGTCATGTATTTTTTCATTTTTAAGGAAAAAACACTATTCCAAACCATTAAATTTCATATGCTACTTTACAAACAGGCTCAAGACCTATTTCACTATTTAGGCTGTTTTCCATTTTGTATTTAGTTAGGGTACCTCAGCAAAAGAGCAGGTCTCCTACTAACTTTTCATGTGTTTTCTTAGAAGGCGACTCTGATGGATTAGGAGATATACCAGTGCATTATGAAAGCTAACACGCAACTGGGGAGCGTGCACTTCTCAAACAGTCCACCTGGGTAAAGTAATCAGTGCTCTTAGATATTTCTCTAAAGATACATACAAATTCTGTAACAGAGAACAGCAGCTTTGCCGTGCTTTTGTGGAAAAAGCCCTGTTACTGTCTCTTACCAACAAAGCCCTAGAGGAATCCATTTGGAAAATATTTTCCTATACTGTTTACAAGGAAATTAAAATGTAATTTGATTACAATGCATAGGAACAGTAAGACAGATGTCTTCTAACAAGAAGGAATAATACGTAGCTCTGGTGTGCAAGTGCTTTAATGATCATTTGTTTACATTCTGTTTGTTTGCTTGTTTTAAAGAAATTGGAAGCAGCAGAACTAAACGACTATTACAAAATAAGAGTCCCCAAACCACAAGGAATCCCCTGTGAAACAACAGCAGATATGCTCCACCTTCCGAAGGTCATGGTAAGGACAAAACATGTCTTCCAGTCAGAAAGCAAGACATTTATCTGGAAAGAATCTTCCAAAGCTAACATCACAATTTCAGTGCAAGACACCAAATCCGCATTACTTACCCACTGGCACCCAGCACAGCCAGAGCCACAAAGAGGGGGGAGGGTGATTCTTGCTCCTTCTCCCTTCTCATCAGAATTTCAGTGTATTTTCTTTGTGCCTCTTTTCATAGCAAGTCACATTGCCCAGAACTAAGTTTCATATTTTCATGGGGAGAAAAAAAAAATAAATCCTAAGGGCCCTTGAAATGGTTTATGATGGTACTGGGAAACAGTGCGCAGTAGTGTACAAGTCCTTCCCTGGGTAAAGGGATTTTTTAGACAAGGGAGCCAAAAATGAGGCATAGCTCTTTCTCCCCTATTTTCAACCCCACTATTTCTCCTACACTTAGGCTGTTATTCTAGGCAGCTGTGAAGTTTTGCAATTGCTTTGGGTTTTGAAGTTTTTGTCTTGTTTTAAAATTAAGGTAAACTCTCAGCTTCTCTTAAAGAATAAAAACATTCCCAACGCTGACAGCCAGTGTTATTTCTAGAACTTTGAAATGAGCTTGTGAGAAAGAATGACTACTTCTCCTAAAAAAAACATCCAAGAGTCATAAAGAAAGAGGTAACACCCCGCACCTGCCTGGTACCAGTCCTGAGAACTAAAGGGTGGGTAATAAACACACGCACACAGAGAGGAGCTATGACCTTTTGAGGTTTGGACCGACACAAAGGTACAGGACACGACAGTTCCGTGGGGTAAAGACACCCAGTAGTTGCAGTGGCTGCAGCTCCTCACTCCTAGTGCTTACAAACCTTCAAAGAAATCCCGTGGTTTGAACCCATGAGTGAGGAGAGCAGAAAAAACCAACAGCCCTGGACAACCAGGCTCCAAACTACTGTTATCTCCATAAATTATATGCAATTTAAATGCCAAGTCAGATGCCAAGACAATCAAGAAGGCAGGCATCCACTAAAATGAACAGCCTGCAAACAAATGAATTAATAAGAGGGAAAAATTCGGACTCAATTATCCCCTAAATTATCTAAGCAGGATGCTAGTGGATTATTTTAGCTGTATTATGGGAAGCATCACCTGCATTCCTCTGCTGCCCTACGCTATCATCCCATCAGTAACAACTCTGCCAGCAGAGTCTGTAAGCAAGCAGATGGTCCCTGATGGTCCCTACAGCAATCACGGAGGAATCGTTTCCTCCTGACCACTTTCACACTCACTCCCAAGTGACAGGCACTAAATCCTGACATAAATCACTCACGCCTGCTTCATCTACCCACCTGCATGGCAATTCCTAAGTGCAAAATGGAGATGTGTCAGCCTATTTCCTACAGAACCACCCTTCCAGCCTCATATTTTACAAGAAATCATGTGTCCTGTGCTTTTTACATGCTTTATTAAACATGCAGACCAGCCCTTCATGCTCGGCAGTTGATTGACAGCAATTAGTTGGCACTGACAAGGATATTGCTTGATGTGACAGACCAACAAAACACACCACTTTGTGCCAAGAAAATGTGTTCAAAAAAGGTGGTACATCTAACGCTCTAACAGGGCTCCTGCAATAACAGAAAAAAATTAAATATCATGAGCAAGTTCAGTACAAATAAAAGGAAAGCAGGACCTCACTGCACAGATGTATATGGATTTAATAAACTGTGCAAACTACTATTAAAGGACAGGTGATTTTTTTAAAAAATCATCACTGTAGTAAGAGTATCAGGTCAAAATTCAGTTTTATGCTATCAAGGGAATGTTATATTACCTTATTTTCATCTTTGCACCTAATATCACTTCCAGCGAGGCCAAGTAATTTAAGTGATTTTTATACGCCAATGGTGTTAAACAGACATCAGAAAAAGACACAGTTCCATTGTCATGTATGTCAGGAGTCTGGCACACACTCAGTTGGAGATTTAAACTTCTGTAAAGGAGAGCAATTAAACTGTGCATGAGGAACGGAACACCAGCATCATTTCCACACTGAAAAGCTGCGCTAATTTCAAACTAAACTGGCATCAACAGCAATGGACTGGTATTTTCTGTTGGTTATACTTAATTTTAAGATGTTCCTAACTGACAAATCTAAACAAAAAGATCATTCTTAACAGGTCTGCTTGCACATATACCAAGTACAGCCGCTCTGACGCAGCTGTACGAGTTCAAAAATCACACATTAAGTTAAATATTACGCAGATTTTCCATGTGCACACAGCATGTTGTGGATCCCAGAGGTGTAAAATCTCAGGACCTGATTCTACAAAATGGCTCACCACTTTCTGCATACCCCGAGCCCACTCCACCTAGGCACTCCTAGGAATGGACTGCACTCAATCAACCTCAGATCTAGTCTACTAAGCCAGTTCTTAGGTCATCATTGCTGAAACAAGAAGAACACGGCAGTTTTGAAATGGCTTCTGTATGGAAGCATGTGTTTCCCTATTTAGAGCAGGACTGTGACTGAGTTGCCATAGACAGCGCTGCAGGCATTTCCCCGGAGGCATAACGGAGTAACAGCAGGGTAAAGCCATTTCTCTGAAGATGTGGGCACAGCACTGAGCGCTGCCCTCCAGACACTTTACGTGCCCTATTCCAGTGTTGTTCAACCACAGACACTTTTGCCAAGTGACCAGCACGCAAGCCGCGTGCTTCTAGATGCGCAGTAACATCTTGCACGCCCTGCGCCGCTTCACCGCCTGCGCGCAGCCGTGCGAGCCCGCAGACAGAGCACCTGAACATCAGACTGATTGCCAGGGTGGGGCAAGCTTTGCGTGCTGAAACTGAAGGCACAGTCACACAAGTCACAGTAGTGACAAAAACTATCAAGGATTGTCACATCTAACTGAAAAAAACATTCAGTTTCTTCTGGCCAGTCTGGAACTGTGTAAGTTTTCCTTCATCTGCAGGTAAATGTGCCCCTACTGCTGTGAAAGGAAGGAAATGGCACTGGGAGAACGCGAACTGCTCGCAGCCTCTCTATCCATCAGTCTTCTCTGCATTTTGAAACAAATGGCATTTTAAAATAAAGTGAGACAATTTACGCCAGAGCAGGATATAAACTTGCACGCATTCTGTAACAGCTCCTGGATCTCCCACTGGACACCCTGAGTAAGACAAGAAAGTACTCTGCTCGAGGACACGCAGAACTGCTGGACAGGAAAAGACCACTTGGCCAACAAAGCATGTTGTGACTGGCTGTCTGCACAGATCAAGGTAGGTTTCTGTGGTTTTCCGGTAGACAGTTGTGACTGACACAACGCTAAGAAACCAGCCCTCCTCCTTCCCCTTCCTGTCTTATGACCTTTAGTACCACTCGTTAAGGATTACTGTATGTAAGAACTTACGAAGCATGCTTTTAGTTGGAAATGCAAAATAGCATCCTTAACTCAAGAGAGTCTCAGCTCTTGAAAAATGCTGCAGAAGTTTTCCTCATCTACCAACAGCACAGACTCTTATTACCATCCTGCAAGAGTTAGAAGTAAAGAATTTTGCTAGCGTTTATTTCTAACTTCCTGCTACTAGACACCTCCCCAGTATGTGTAGATGAATGTGTGTTGTGTGTGAGAAGTTTCATGGATATTTATTAATGCAAATTTCACCGAGTCAAACTTCTGGATTTATAATAACACTTTTAGGCTCAAGTTCTGGAAAGCATTGCTACTCAGGTCAGAACAGTATTCTAATGTGAGGCATCTTTAAAGCACATGGTAAATCTTAATCATTTTAAGTCCCTAAGAGAATTATCCTAAGCAACTTCTAAAATTATGTCCTGAGAATTGGGATTTCACAGTAAGCATTTCTAATCTTCCATGCATCATTAGAAACCCTCCAGCCCTCAAAACTAACCCCTGCCATTTTGGTTTAATTCTCCACTTTTAGACTAGAGGTCCACCAGGAGTACTAGCTTAGTCTAGGTAGTGATATTTTAATTTCCACATCATTCAGATCTGCTGCAGCATTCAGGCAAAAGGGCGGTTGTAATTCCAGCTTTCTTAGCAATCCACTATGACTACGATAGGCAAGGCTGTCAAGATGGTAGCAACAACCAGATATTCCAAAAAGAAAAGCGTTAGTGTAGACAAAACTCAGACAGCATCCACCCATCACCTAGCACACGGGTTACTCTCAGCCCCTGGAACTTTAACAATGGGAGCAAAGCTGTGCACAGATTTTCATGGTATTCTGAGCTCCTCAGCAGGACACTATATTGAGCACAAACTGGCCGTTTTAATAAAAATTGCTTGGCAACAGGGGTTTTGTATAATACAAACATTTCTACATAAAAACACAAGGTAGCTTTCTCCATGTGATTACAGCCGGGTCCACAGTAATGCAGACCAGATGTGCATTCTGCATTCCAGCGTATTTGTTAATCTGGAGGCTCTGTGCTGTGCAGGGGGAAAAAAAAAAAAAAAACCACTTTACAGAATGATTCACATTAACCAGGTACGGCTGTTTTAAAATGGTCTTTATTATTCTGAAAAAAAATTAATCAAGTTCTCTTCTTTAGAAAAACTCATCTATCACCCTAAAAGTGTTCCATATTCACAGTTCAACCTGCCTTGTATTTTATGCCTGCTCCTGGTTTCAGGCATTGCTCTCTGAATTTTGTTGTTGTTTTTGTAATACCTTAAGCCTCATCCTTCCTGCCCACCGATTCTGCAGTGGGTGTAGCCGCATGCATTGAGGCAATTACTCATGATCCTTATTTTCATTATGAGAAGGAGAATGAGGCTGAACGGTTATGGCTTTTGTTCAATGCAGAAGGCATATCTGTCAGATGTTACTCCTGTCACATCTGGTAAACTGGAATTTTCACCCTTCAAGTGAGGGTGGCTGCACCACTGGAGAAGTACCTGACTGGGAGGAGCTACACTCATATACAAGATCCAAGTCAGGAGAAGAGAAAACCTCATATAGTTATTCCAACTTTTACTTTCCTATGGTATAATTCAAAGAAGTATCAGATCTGCTGAATCTTTGACCTGTTTTCCCCTTTAATGTCACCTGCTTCTGTGACAGTATTGCCCAGCAGAGCTCTACTGACAACACATCAGCTCTTTCAAAAAGATTCTGCATGCTACTCTAAACAGCAGTCTCTGAAATCGTCATCTTCTTGTTTTCCTCCAAGGTCTGGTACAGCTGCCTAACAACCTTTTATAAGCTACTAATTGTGTCCAGGAAAAAAAAAGAAAAGTAACCAAAAAGCCTGGATTTGCCAGTTCATTGTTTGGGAGGTTGCCTGGTCGCTTCATCTAACTGCAGCATTTTACAAAGTTCAAGCTGTGTTTAATTTCTCTGTTCTCCAAGAGCTCCAGCAATCTGAGCCTGCGTTGCCCAGCCTCCACCCACAACACAGGCAGCAACATACGGAGAAGGAAAGAAAGGGGTAGGAGGAGCGAGCGAAGACAA
>NW_010108580.1:13884-36360 GCF_000699245.1 Pterocles gutturalis | reverse complement strand
TGCCTAATTCCCATCTTTGGAAGAAAAAAAGAAGGGGGAGAGGACAGCCTGAACTTTTGACCTGCAGGGCAGACACCCAACCAGAACAGAGAAGAGCCATAAAGGTGTCTGTGCAGGGCCCTGATCTCACGACAATCCTCTGCAGCTTGTTTCCTCACCATCCTCCTCAAAAAAATGTTGATTACTTGTTTTATGATTGCCAGATGGTGGACTCTACTGAGAACCTTCTTCCATCCACAGTGACTGCCTGACCCCACATAAAACTGGAAGGGGCCGGACGTTTTTCCACCCATCCCACCATGGGAGGATGCGGAGACCTTCCAATGGGAAGGAAGCTGATCCCATTTGTACCAATGTGTTTTCAATTCTGTGCAAGGAATTCACGCCTAGATTTAGAATCAGCAGCAGGTTAGCTGTTCGTAAAACATTTACGTTATACCAAAAGCATGTAACATTTTAAGAGGCAAACACAAGATGAGCTTCCCCTTGCCCTGAGAAGCGGATTTAAACTTTGATACTGCCATGTAAACACAGGCGAGAGACACTCTGTCTTCGGGAGCATTTTGCAGCTATTTCTCGATTGCTGTTCAATGAACGAACACAATCTCCACAGGTAAAGCAAAACTGCAATTTTAAAGATACTGGCTTGTGGACACACAAAAATTTGCAACACCTATTCCAGCATGGCTCCCGTGTGGATACAGTGCTCTAGAATAAAGGCATTTTATGCCATAGTGACTAGGGAGTGTCCACAGCAGAGCTCCGGACTATGGTCCCTGTTCCTCTAGAACAGCAAGCCCAGGCAGGGAGCTGTTGCGGAAGGTACACTGGACTCTTCCTTTTCTTTCCATTGCACTCCATTTCCCCACACGGACAGGCTCCGGGCTTCCAACCACAGCTGCCTGTGCCAAGAGCAAGCAATACTGCAGAGCTTAGTGCAGGGAGGGAAGATACTCCTACTTTTCCTCCCGTTGAACACAACTCTTGTATCTTGTTTTGCCATAACTGTCCAGATTCTTTTCCCTGAATCCTTTTTTCCTCTTGCTCTAACCCATCACCATAACCATTCAAATTGTGAATACGCTACCAAAGATCATTTTCATCTCTCCCAAGCAGACACCAAAGAAATTGGAAAACATCCCACAAAACCCCCCCAAAATCTCACAGACTCAGGAATTGCCACTAGGGAGGCAGCGGATCCATCCGTGACTCTGTTTTAACACATCTGGTTGTTGATGCACCCTAACCATGCTCCTCTGGACACCTCCTTGCCTAAACAGTGTCATATGCTGCTTCTATTTCAAGGGCTGTTGTAAATCAGCACAGCTTCTTTCAATTAATGCAGCTGCGTAGATGTTTATTGCTAAAAAAGCATGGACACCAAAGGTTCTTCCTCCAGGGACAGACAGGATTATGGAACTGAAGGAAGTACTACCACCAGTTAATCCGCAGTGAAGCGGGTGGGTACACCACTATCCCAGCGCAAATGCCACGAGGGTGACACAAGTAAATATATCCTGTTTAAGATCCACTTATAACAGGCTAGGACTACGTATACCACTTACTTATAGCTCAGCTGATGATGAGGTATGGCAATTCAAATGCCAGTGACTGTATATAACTCGACTTTTCCAGTACTCCATCAGAATTAGCTTTTCACTGGAGACAACACTGATAAAATGGAGCACGGACAGACTCGAGGAAGGGAAGTCCCTAAGGCTATTAAACACAAAGATGTAACTTCCAACTCAGGAAGCCCTTAAGTCACACACGACTGGAGCACATATTGAGGAAAGTATCTCCGTAAGCTTAGGCTGGTCTCCTCTCCTTCCGTCAGTGTTTACTTCTCGTCCACTTTCTGAGACAGGATGCTGGGTTAGATGGATGCACAGAATGGGCACTTTCACAGACCACAGTTAATAAGGTATTTTTTTCCTTCTAACTCCAGCCCACACTCACAGCTGAGTCACTCGGCTTTATTCTGTTATTTCATTCCCTCCTTCTTCCATTACTCCCTCTGCCATTTTAACTGATAAAACCCCAAAGTTCACAACCTCACTGTCCTAGGATTCCCCTCAGATATGGTATCCTCCCCCACATCAGTGATAAATAAGATTTACAGGGATGCTGACTGCATCATCCTCTAATCTCCCTCTGCCCCGACATACCGACCAGCCATAAAGTTTAGTGTGACCCCCTTTCTGTTGTTGTTTACAATACAATCCTGCTTTAGCTTCTGTCTTGAATAGCTATCACGAGGGTCAGTTGGATCTAATTGCTCTGGGTGCCTCCTAATGACCACAAATAGCACCTTTTTAACGAGCAGAGAGGGCAGAGAAAGAAAGAAAATGAAAAAGAAAAGAATCCAGCCTTTCAAAACCAGAGAAAGCCTGGACTCCAGCTTCTCTCAATTACGCACATCTTTAACTTCTCATGAACTTTACTAGGAAATGCACATAAGGTATCTGAGAAGGTATCTTAATTTTTACCACCTAGATTTAACTAGGGGATTGATTCTTCTCTCACATACTTCAGTTGGATTTTATTGTTCCCTCTTCTCCCTTCGGTGTTCTCTTTACTCAGCGTGGCACAGCACAGGATTGTATCACAGTAGCAGATTCCCCAATGCCAGCAGGAAACCAGAGTCACACATGCAAAATGAGCACCTATGGTTTGCTTGGGAAGAATTTCTTACTTACATGCAAACTTGTTCAGGTTCAATCATCATGTAAGTTTTACTTCTCTTGTATGGATTCATCCTGGTCTGATATAATGCTCTACACAAGACAGGGTCCCAGAAGACATCACAATACTCATTACTTCTGTGTTCCTTGTGATCCTGCTCTTCCTCTTGCTAAATAACAAGCCCAAATGTTAGCACTCCTCCTCAACCAGCTCTCCTACCTCCAGAGAAGTGGAAGGGTTTCTAATCCTCTTCCCATGATGGAGTTTTCCCTTATTCACTCCTATGACAAAGAATACCTTGTTCTGGCCGTACTGAGTTCTCTTGCTATTTGTTGTAAAACCTACATAGAGTTTAAGAGTAAATTCTTAGCACACCTTTCATCTGCCATTTTTGGTTTAGGATTTTGTATTTTGTTTTTCTTTTCATCTTACATCTGGTCAGCAGAAGGGCTGATAGATCCCTCTTATTTACTTCACGCATGTAACTTACATCCCAACACTAAACAAAGACCACATGAATCCCTCCAGTATTGCCAAAGTCTGATATTTTAAAAATACTTATAAAAATGCAGGAAGTTATTTACTGAATTTAACATGCACTTTGCCTATAAATAAGTTAACACCGGGGGAAAAAAAGAGGGGTTTTTTTAATTAATAAAAAATGTGCTGGCAAACACACATGGAATGTGGATACCTTTTATAGTGGCGCCTGAACACAACTGGACTCACTGTCTTAAAACAATTAGGAATTTGCACATACAGCCCTAATTTTTCTTTAACAAAGTGTCAGATCATCCAGGAACCAGTCCAACCTAGAATGACCACCAGCCAGTCAAACTACGTACAGCTGAACTCCAGGGAAGGAACATGAGTGCAAGGCTTATTCTAAAGCAAGATAGGCAAGGTTTCAGTTTCTTTACAGTCCATTCTTGCTATCGTATCACTCAATGCCATACAGATACTTCTCCCACACAAATGTGGAACACAGTTTGGGGGGGAAACCAGAGCTACACACAATTTCTGTTATATAAAGAAGCACTGTGTATGGTAAAGAGTACTGTGATGTGTCAATCTAGTGCTGTTTAATTCCCCACCTGTAATTTATGCTCATAAGAAACTCTACTTTGAATGCAACTCAGGGCACTTCATATTCAACCAAACTTGTATCTTCCTTCTCCTACAGCGAGGTGGTTTCTGGGTTTTCTACTTCTTCAAAGAGGCACCATGTTACCAAACAGGATCCTGCTTAATTTTTTTGTGTGCACCAAGGGCAACAATGAGTCTTTCCAAGATCTCACCAGGCCAAAGGCAGCACAGGGATTTTCTTTAAGGTACATCTTTCTTCTGCTGCTGACTAAAAGGTCCACTCAAGCAGTCTGTAACCCCTTACCCCAGCTATCTGCTGAAGTGTCGGGGAAAGGAAGATTCTGATCATTACGTTTGCTATCTCACCTGTAAAGACACTACAACATTGCCAAAGCCCACATGCATCCATTAAAATGGGTAGAAGAAAAACTAACAAGGAAACCACCACCAAGAGCAGGCACTTGTTGGGGAAACTGAGGCAGGCTCAGAGGCAAGACTGCAGCTGACATCAGTTGGACATTCATGTGCCAATTTATACGGCAAGGAACCATAAAGGAGCTTGCAGAGCAGAGTTCTTATACTGTTCATGTATAACCTGAAATTATATATGCATGGTATTTAATCATAACTTTTGACCAGTCCCAGCCGCCTTTTAAGGAAGAGCAGTAATTTAAAGTTTGTGGCCCATGAAAAGAAAACCCTACAACCCAACAGATGAGGTCTCACACACAAAGCTTCCTTTATATCCTCGTTAATTGGGATCTCCAAAGTGAAATGGCATAACATCTATTTTTACCCCTGGGAAATAACTGAGAGGAAGAAGAGAAGAAACCAAGATGAAAGAGAGACTAGATAAATTGCATCTAGTTGTGCACTACAAAAAATGCCTCTTAAAAATGTTTTTTTCTTCTCCAGTCTTGTAAATTTCAATAAAGCATATATTTATCTAAAACAATGTAAAAATTATGGATTACCTCAGGTTCTCTTATCTTAGTGAATCTCTGAAGTGTTTGTGTATTTAATTTTCTACCAAAATTGTAGAATCCATACAAAGTTAGCACACAGAAACTACAATATAACTTTAAATTATTTAAATAGTTATCAAAAATGCTAGCACAGACACATGAAGATGAGTTGGAAGTAATATTGCCTCCAGCACAGAATCCCATCAAAAGCACGGAAATTATTTTAAAATAAAAGCTTTTTGACATAAGCCTGGGATTAGTTTTTTTCTCACCTCCTTTTTAAGTGCCTCATCAACATCCTAACCACAGCCATGCCTGCTGTAATAGCTGACCGTCCTAATTCATACCCTTAATGATATTCCCCCCAAACTATGCAGTCTTTCTCGAGCTAGCTACCACAGTCATCAAGGCTCATTGGGGACATTCAGTACAGGCGGTAAAACCATGTAATACCATCAGCATCCTTATTTTCATTATATCTGATAATTTTTCAGGCATGCAAAGAGCACATGACAATTGCCTGACAGGAAAACCTAAGTGACATCAATGTAAAATAACTGCAGAAAGAACCCGCATTTCAAAAACGAAGGGTGATTTTGGGAACCTCTGTGTTTGGATATTCTCCTTGGGGTATTTCAGCAGCCCTCAACTTTCACAGTGCACTTTTCTTCTGAAAAATCAGACCCCAAAGAAGTACCCAAAAGCCGAAAACCCAAAAATTAAAACAGGGTGATGGAAGAATATCCGTACTTATCTAGAGCAGTACTGATCAAAGCAATCTTAAAAAGTTCGAGCAGTGTCTAGGGAGGGACTCAGGTCGCAGGGCAGTGACCCAGCCCGTGCTCAGTCCATCTGAGGCTGCAGTAGGTCACTGGGAGCTGGCAGGGCGGCTTCCTCATTGACCACTGCTTCCTCCAGGCACTCGCACTGCAGCCTGCTGCTTAGAACAAGAGACTGGTAATCATGACACCCAGCTCTTATTCTCAGGTCTGGAGATACACCAGGGAGGCCAGAACAACCCACTGGAGGTGAAGCCTCGCTGGTCCTGGGCTGCACGCCAGGAGGAAGAGCTTATCAAGTCATCAGAACACAGCAGAGCCGGGACTCCAGGGTTCCAATTGCAGGTCCACCAGATAACTTCTTGTGTGGCCACAGACAAGCCACCAGGTCATTCTCTATTTCAGTTTACTCCTCGAAGGAGCAGATGAAATAAAACTCTTTGTCACAGGGTCACACAATGGCTGTTTAACATATGTAAATGAGTCTAATAGTCTCGGGCAAACTAAGCAGGAAAGGCAAAGCACTGCTGGTGGTATTGCTTCAACTGCAGCCCTGACAGCGTGTGATGTCACTGGGACAGCAAATCTCAATGCTGAGCACACAGAAGTTTCTTTAAATGCAAAGCCCTGTGAAAGGATTGTATTCCTAATCACGCCTCCTGTCACAGCCCCGGCTTCCATTTGCAGCACTGTGCATGCATGCCCAGCCTCTCCTTTTGAAAAAAGAACCTAACAAATCCTTCCAGACAGCATTAGAGAGGAGAGGAGACACCACCAGAGCAAAACAGCCACCTGAAGTGACCCCTCTTCTGCTTCAGAGACAGTTACGTAAGCTTTGTGCAGGAGTGGGAACCGACCGGAATGCGGGACGACAGAAGGAGAAACCTCCCATGCCAACAGGTTCCTTTTTGCTGATTACAGGCGGGCACTTCTGCAACACTCTGATGTAATGGGCCTGGCTTTTCAAAGCAACACTAATTATCAGCGGGCCACCCTCCTCCAAAGAAGTTGCACCACAAACGTAGGAAGGGACACATTTCACAGAAAAGTAAAACACAGCCTCTTCTGTATGTTAGACCTGAGAATCACAGAACGGTTTGGGTGGGAAGGGACCTTAAAGCCCATCCAGTGCCACCCCCTGCCATGGGCAGGGACACCTCCCACTAGCCCAGGTTGCCCAAAGCCTCATCCAGCCTGGCCTTGAACCCCTCCAGGGATGGGGCATCCACAGCTGCTCTGGGCAACACCATAACAAAACGCAGCCCACTAAATGTTCAGACACATCGAAGTATCCCTCATTCACAGTCACTGGGAAGCTCCCCGACAGAAAAAGAAACACCTACAGCATGGTTACTGCCGCTTGGCCCAGCTCCTTTGCCTAAGCACCGTGTTTCAGAAACGTTGTCAGAGACACACATTTAAGTTCTGTGGCTGATTAAGCATATGCTCCCGATTCAGGGAGTAAAAAATCTGGAAAAACTGTATTCCAGGATCAAAATAAACTCTGCAAAAAAGTAAAGTAACACCTTTTGAACTCCTTTATGTGAGTAGAAGTGAACAGGCTGGACTATGATTTACCAAGAGTTTTGGTTTATTCATTTTGTTTTCTGAGTATCTCCACAGTCTTAATGGAAAGCGACAAAGGGCACTCTGAAGATCTTAAACGCTCTTTATCCTGTAGCAACCCAAAATAGCATCTTGTGATGTACTTGTGAAATTCTAAAGAAGCCGCACAAAAGCCTAGAAGCCACAGGCAGTGGAAAATGGAGCACAGCAATGCAACTTATGATCACACAGATCACAGGAACATACAGAAGAGAGAAAAGAGAGACATTCATTCTCTAAATGAGTAGTGAATGGGAGCCTGGGAACTGCATGTTTGGGAGAACTTTAAAAGGGACTTTTAAAGCAGGGGCACGGGCTTTCCCAGCACTGACCTGCCACCAGTAAATCACTGGGTTTGCTGGCTTTTTACTACTGCTAGTATCGCCCTGTTTGAGAGCCTCAACAGTTTTCATCAGTGCCTGACTTTAATTGCAAGCTGCTCCCAGAAGATACTAGGGCACAGATGAAAGAGTGCTAAACACTTTTAAAGGCTTTAGCCAGGGGCCTGTGCTGTGGGTAATTTAATTAACAGTTCAGCATCCAACACATGACCGCAGCCAGCTCTGATACTGCGAGGCCTCAGTCCCTTGGAGAATGACCTATGAATATTCCAGAAGAGAGAATACATCTCTTGCTTACTGATTGTTCCTAAACAAGGTCACTAAGTGCAGTACCACTGTGTTTCCTCTCCTCATTCTTCTTCTTACATTAAGAAGTTTTTCCTTTATTATATGAAGGAAGTGTTCTCTCCCCAAAGATATTCCTCAGAGGACTGAAAGTGACGCTGTACCACTGCCCACCCAGCTGCAGCCATCCAGGCTCTATGATGTTCAATTAATACTTCATGTGACTCAGAGGGGCCCTGAAACATGGTTTAGAACATCACAGCTCTTCCAGAGATGTTCTGAAATGAACCAAGACTGCTTACAGGAATGGACCATGAAGCATTTCTCAATCTTTTCGAGTAGATTTCACTACAACCTGCTGACCTCTCCTCTTAAAGAGGAAAGAACAAAATATGCCGATAAAAGAGGAGGAGGAGAGATTCTTTCTTGCTAAATCCTTTTTCTGCGAAAGCAGAACTGTCTCTTTGAATCTGCATTCAGGTAGTTCTGCTTTGCTCAGTTTAAATGCAAAACCAACAGAAAAAGTGAGAGACAAACAACACAAACAGCTTCTGCGGCTCCACAGCAGAGCCAGCTACCAAGCTCCTTCAAATATCCTTAGACGAACACCACGGATTTTGGCTCATTTAAAGCACGATGTGAAGGACAGTAGGTTGCTGAATATTTTGCTTTATCTCAGGAGACAGCAGAAGACTATATGTCTGAGAAACATGGAACACAAGTAAGTTACCTTGTGTTCTCCAACTGGCTTTTTTTTCCCCCCCACCTCCCCTTTCTTTTCTACGAACACTCCTGGACAGAACCACCATGACTGAAGTACAGAAAACATGAACTTAACGCTCCCTGTTTCTCCATGGTCACACAGCTACAGATTTTCCAGAGGCTGACTGGAGTTTACAATTTCCGGTCTTGTATGGCAAGCAGGAGATGAAACAGAACAGATTTTTCTTCAAAGGAACGACTAACGTGAAATTACTTTCATCATATCAAATTTTGGCACCAAGTGCAAAGAGATATCTAAAACTTCAACTGCATCAACATGCACAAATGGGAGTTGGAAGCTTCATTTCACTATCATCTTATTCAAACAGATGAAGCCTTACCCCATCAGAGCCATTTCAAAGAACAAAGCGATCCTGTAAAAAGAGACTGAAAAACTTGACGGACCTTGCTCTCTGCTCAGCTATCCACAAGCACATCAGCAGAAATAAACGGTGCAGGAAAGGAAAAAATTGGTCTATCGTTGCTTACCAGCTTCATGTTGCATCTACAAACAATTCTGAAGTTTTGAAGAAGTTACTTGTATCTTTCAATACTGGTAATTTTAGAATGTAAGCGGTTGGTACTTTCTGAAAAGCAGGCCAACACCAGGCAGGTCCAGATGTACACACAAACTCACTAGGGTCTTTGCAAAATCACAGGCAATGAGCAAATTACGCTCTAGTTATGTCAGTGTACATCCAGAATCAGTGGAGTTAGAGGCCTTTCACTGAGAGCAGTCTCTGCCCTATTTACTGTATCAACCACACACAAATCACAACTGACATCTTACTGGCAAGGAGCTGAACGAGAACATGCCTATCATAGCTAGCATTTAACACTATAGATACATGTCAGTGTGCATTTCAGAGTCACTATTGTTTTCTTTTCCCTCTAATGAGAAGAGATTCCCCACCCCCCAGCCCTCCGCATCCCTCTCCACCTCATTTCCATCTGGCTGACACTGCATTAATGCTAAACCTCCAGCTGGATCCCACAGTATTGTCTTGAACATTTTGTTCCAGCAGAGCTGAACTCCGGGAGACTCTGGGCTCTGAACACAAATCACAAGGCTGGATGTACACACAAGAGCAGCCTCTTAATACCAGACGGTGCCCCGGTACCGTGGTGGGCAGGCTGGAAATGTGGCTGGTTCATGGAAGGAAGCCAGTTGTTGTGCCACTGGGTTTTTTATTTTGTTTTGGTTTTTTTATTTATTTATTTTTAGACACTGCCTCTTTTCACACAAAGCAGACAAACAGGGGCGACTCCCTAACAAGAGAGGGTCTGCTCCGTAAATCTTAAAACTTCCCTAGACTGTGGTTTGAGAGTGGAAGCTGGCCTCACCCAGCATTACAGTAACACAGTGTTTTTAAGGCAGGATTCATTGAAATCCGAAGATGAACTGAAAGAGCCCAGAGCACTCCAGTCACAGTTCCACACATTTGCATTCTTCCTCTCCTCCAGTGAAACAGACAACAGCCTCTGGCCACACCAGAGCCAAAACACAGGGCTAGCTTGGCGAGGCTTGACCTCCCCATCTCCAGCCCAGGTCAGCTGCAGACCAGTAAAGATCAACAGGACCAGGCTCCCAGTTAAGTTCCCAGAAAACGTGTAACAGGCAGTACCTTGCATTTATGCGGGCAGGTAGCTTCCTCATGACTAGTTCAGGCAGAAAGCAGAATGCCTGGCAGTAAGGGTTAACAGGACTGGCTGTTGTAATCCTTTACCCTCATCAAACAGGGTAAGAGGCCTCCCATGCTGGAAACTCCTATGACCCAGTTAAAAAAGACAGTGACCCAGTTCTGTTATGACAGGAATAAAGCCCTTCTAATTTCCTCAAACAAGAACTGTTTCAACTAAACAATTCAATTCCATTAGAAGCAGCCCTTTCACAGAACAGAAATTTGCAAAATTCCTTTTTTATTGCCATAGACGTACTCTTTTACAGCACCATCCATGTCAGCGTATCTTCAAGTGCTTTACAAATTAAGAAAGCACATTTAATATAGAATAACTGCCCATATTCAAATTTCCCTCTTGCTTTCAAAGGTAAGAAGTCCAAGCTCAAACCAGAATGAGACCATTCCAGTAACCATCCGAACTGTTACAATGGTGCTTTCAAGGCAATATTCCTCCTAGTAAGAAATGTACAAGCTATTTCTCATTTATACTCAACCCCCTTTGTCACCTCAGTAAAAAGGCAAAGTGCCACGAAACGCACATAAGCATATTGAAAAGTATCTTTTGTGCTGCACTACAAGATACTTTAGATGAAAGCTGTCTGACAAGAGCTTTGCATGGGAGAATCAGGTGCTAAGTGACATACATATCTCGCTGCAAGTACAAATAGGACAGCCACAAACGGAGAGGAAGTGCTAATCAGTGCACTTGTGCTTAGAACAAGGAAACAAAGTATTTGCTGCTTTTTGTGAAACTTTGTGACTATTGCGGAAAGTTCCCATTTACACAAATCCTCGACCTGAAGTCTACTGATGATACAATTTTAAAATTAGTTAGATACATAAAGACTTTTCAAACCTATCCTTGCAACACAAATCAGAGAATGGCGAGGGGGGGATGACAAAGGAACAGGTTAAACAAAATTTCTTACTCCTTTAAACAGGCACCACCAGGTACGTAAGGTCTGGCTGTTGAGCACAGGTCACCCCACCGGCATCACACGACCCTTACGGGAGCAAGGTTGCATCAGGGGTAAAGAGCACAGAGAGCCATGACAAACAACAAACACCTCCCGAACCTTAAAACGAGAATTCAGCCAGCAGCTGCTGCCGCTACTGAAAATCAGACTTTTCTCTCTTGTACATAGCATGTTGCTTGCAACCCGAGAAAGGTAAATTCTGTATCCAAGACAGAGACACTTATTTCCCTCAAAACAACAATTAACAAAAAGTTTGAACCTCATTCCATCTTCCACCACTGAAACTAACTTTCCTTTCTCCAAACAATAATCTGAATATGGGGCCAAAACTGTAAATAATGAGTTACATAAAGAATTTCTTATAATTCACAAACTGTGCAACACTAGCATGCTCACTCACTTACAAGGTAAAGCACATTCAGTTTAAACCACTCCAGAGTTTTCTAACAAACTGGTAAGAACAACAGTGAGGCTCAATCCACTCTACACCAGTTTACGTTTCTTCATGTCACAACTTCACTTTTCAATTCATTATAGCCACAGTGCGTGCAGTAAATCTGATGAGATTTTAGAAGTGAGTGCTAACACCCTGGCCAAAAAGCACAAACTAAAAGATGTCAGCATAGGAGGAAGCACAGTCATTTATTCAGATCAGAGCTTGTGACAGGTTTCTATCTGACCTAAGCTTGCCTTGCCAACACAGTAGACTAATATCTCAGATTGCTGGCTCTGAGCAGGGACAGAAGATGTTATCTGATAGCTGTCATTATACAATTGACTCATGTCACCTGAGAAGACCTACAACCTACAAGGCTGGAACATTTATTATAAAGCACTTGGTACTCACATACATCTGTCAACAACTTCATCTCAAACATGAAATCCTATGACAACACAATGCAAAAAGGCTCTTTTTTTTTTTTTTTAAACAGATACAACACCTGGAACAGAATGAAATACTGGCAGAGCTCAAGAGTAACATCCATAAAACCTTAAAAAAATTTTTTGACTAATTCTTCACGTGGCATCTGGGGACACATATATATGACAAAAATAACCAGTGTTTGGCTGTATGGGCACGAGCACCACTACAAACTAAGGTCACGGCCGTATCAAGTCACTCTGAACCACATTTCCATCCAGCACATTGTCATTTGCAAGAAGAGCACAAGGTAAGCTACTGGCCATACTTTTCAGTTTCTGCCAAACAAAATTCTCCCTCAACAACACAGGTCTGCTATGGTCTCCTTTACAATGTTCCTGCCCTTTTTCCACTCGGTGTAAAAGATCAAATGAGATGCGGATCACATCTTTCTTTCCTTTACAAACTGGAAACCCTCCCAGCTACGACCACTCTTTCGAAGCAGCCCAGCTGCACTGCAGTATTGATTGAAAGAGGAAGTTTTCCTTGACACTGCACGAGTGACACCCTGGAGACAGTGCTTATGCACCCTTCTCATGGGTCTCTGCGCTGTTGATTCCCCTGTCAAAGCTCAGTTGTCAGGATTCAAAAATAAAACTATAAGCACAATGTGTCATTGTTATTTCTTCTCTCTCAGCAGTAAGAGCTGTATTGTAGCATCTCACAAAAAAAGTCTACAGAAAAATACTACATCCTTAGTTTGACAGGACTCTTCCTAGGCCCCATTCTCAAAATGCTACCAAAAGGACTATACTCAGAATAAATGTATTTTTAACACAGTGCTAATTAGAGAAGGACAAATTGGGTTTGCCGCTTTCTCTTCCAAAAATGTCAACAGCTTCTGAAGACAACACTCCTTGGCTCTTCCACTACCAAAATTCAGAGCAACTCTGAGCCTCTAACGAGCTGCGTGTGAAGGCCAAGGTAAGGTAACATCTTAGCAGCTTCCATACATATTCATAAAGAAACAACAATTCTCAGCAATAATACAATCCTATATATATGTAAAATGCTTCACAAAAATGCTCTCAACACCCCTGTTGGGCAGGGAGGTAAACATGGTTAGTCCTGTTTCACAGAGAAGTGAAGTAACTTGCCCAAGGTCACCCAGTTAAACGCTGTCAACAGCTGGGATTATAAAAAAGTTCTCGACTCAATCTTCTACCCTGCCCACTAACGCAGTATTACGTCCCTGCACCTTTGGTAATAAGAAGGGGACGACAGCTCCTTCCCTACCACCCGTGAACAAGTTATTCCTAGCAAACACCAAGTAATTTCAGAGCAGGAACGAATGAACTCCTATGTAGTTAATTCCAGGAGATGATCCAGTCCAGGCCTGCCCAGGAGCAGAAGGAAATTCTTTCACATACATAGGAAGAAGAAAGAAAGACAGACAGACAGAAAGACAGACAGAAAGACAGACAGAAAGACAGACAGAAAGACAGACAGAAAGACAGACAGAAAGACAGACAGAAAGACAGACAGAAAGACAGACAGAAAGACAGACAGAAAGACAGACAGAAAGACAGACAGAAAGACAGACAGAAAGACAGACAGAAAGACAGACAGAAAGACAAGACAGACAGACAGAAGAGGAAGAATAGGAAGAAAGAAAGAAAGAAAGAAAGAAAGAAAGAAGAGGAAGAAAGACAAAAGCGAAGGGCTACATCTAGAGTAAAGCTTCACAATCTCTGAATAGGAGATAAAGAGATCGACTGTCCCAAGAACTGAGCTGCCTGAATAGGGACACAATTCTTAAAGTCCATAAATTTCTTGCTAACCTGACTTACCCTGTAAAGCCTCCAAGGTGTGCTTGTGGCTTTAAATATTTTCTTGTTGCTGCTCTGAAGGCAAGAACAGACATGATCTCCAAAGCATCCACCGATATGCAGTTGAGGGGGAGAAGGGGGAGGAGGGGGAGGTGAATACTGTAGCTAGCTGAGAACTGTCAGATTGTGTTTGCCATCAAGGAATGCCATTTCCCAATGCCTGAGTTTAACTCTGGAATGAGATGCATGCTGCTGCTGACCCCTCTGCTGACATTCTATAGACTCCCTTATCTCATCAGCCCCTGAGCATCCCATCCTCACTCCTCCGCGTTCATGTTCCCAAACTGTCAATCTCTCTGCAATGACTCACAAGGTTCTGAACCCACCATTCGCCTCTATGAGTCTTACTATTTTTTCATACACGTCCTTCTGGTTTAGATGGAGAGGCGTCTTATTCTTCTTAAACGTTAAAAACAAAATTAAAAAGAATCACTGAAAGTAATATGCCCTCAGCACAACAGCCTCCCTGAGAGCACTGCATACTTCAAAGAAAAAACACAAGAATCTAATTCTGCTCTCCAGTTAGAGTGCTGTAAATTACGAATAATTCTACTGAAGTCAATCAAGCCACAATCATTACAGCAACCACTGTGAGCAAAAGCAAAGCGGGGCCTGCCTGTGGGCAGATTTCAGGAGTGACATGGATTAGAAAATATATTGCAAGGGAGTATTGAAGTTTAGGTCAGCTTTGCAGATTCTCTGTGTACTTCCCTTACAATCCACTTAAAACTAGAATTGTATTTACCTACATTATAATCCTCATCATTAGATATGCCAGTTGAGTTGTTTATGCATTTACTAGATTAGCTATTCAGAAGCAGAGGTACAACCACCACCTGTGCATTCCTATCACAACTCTGAGGAAGGTGGAGTGGTTTGAGATGGATGCCAACCAAAATTCCACCCCAGGCCTCATCTGCCATACCTACATGGCATGGACGTATCATCCATTGTGGATGGCTCCAGTTCTTTACCTTCTGTCGCATCACAATCTGGACACCCCATATTAAACCAAAGGCTCATTTAAGTTGGCATTTTTAAAACTGGAAGAGTCCAGCAATCGGTAACAGAACTGTTTTAATGTCTTCTCATCCAATCCCACTGCATAGACCAGGAAGAAAAGAATGGAAGTCAGATGGATCTTCCCCAAACATCTATTTAGATGCTTTGATATTCCTTAAGCTACTGAGTAACCTGACCAAAACGGAAAGGGTTAAAGAAAACCTAGTATGCTCATTTTTCAGAGAGTATAGAACCAAACACAAACATGCACATCCATACATTATTGGATTTGCTGGTTTAATCAGCAAGTACCAGTGACTCAATTAGCCTCTTAGCAGTGCCTAAATGCCACTAATTCAGCCCGCTGGCTGCTGCAGCATACATACACAAGCTTGTCCCTTCAGATTTAGCGGTAACAGCACCGCTATTCTTCTCATGACAGCACTAGGGGCCCAGACAGTCTCCTTCTCTCTCTCTCTGTTCTGCCAACCACACAGAAAGAAAAGACCCCAGGGCTGACTGTGTGTGAGCGTTGAGTAGGAGGAAAAAGGAAGATGGAGACATTATTTCTATTCATTTTACAGCTTCATCCATCAAAAGCCTTTCTAAAAAAAAAGAAAGAAAAGAAAAGAAAAATGCATTCCCAGAAGCTCATGGTTTAGAGCAACAGCCTAATAAGGTGTTAAAGAAAAGACACTGACCTAATCTTTAGCAGCCAAATCTACTCCAAAGTTTAACAAATTACAGAAGCTAGGGCTGAAGAAATACTGTTTGATTCTATCCAATTCACACTCCCACCATTGCTAGTCTGTTACTTACATTGTTTGGTTTTAGGATAAAGGATAAAGCACCAACACGTAAACCACACTTTTAACTGAAACTTTCATACCTTTGGCAATTTCAAATAACAGTACAGAACACCAGTGGACAAACCAAGCAACCAACCCAGACCTGCTTTTTCTGTACACTCAACAGCCCATTTGTTCAGCTAAATTTTGTGACTCTCCCTTATATAATCACTAATTTTCAGGCAGATTGATTCCCTGGTGAGTTGTCGCACATTGTGTGGCCATAAAAGCACTAGCGACAGTCAAAGAAGGTGACAGGAACAGTAGGCTGGTGTTAGGGCAGAAGCCAAAAGGAGCTGTGGCAGCAAGTAGGTATATGTCAAATTAAAGTGACCAAGCAACTACGGCTTCAGAAGTATTGACTCAGTATGAACAAAATGTGCTGTCAAAACACAACGTGTCAGAACTGAGCCCATCAGATCTATTTTATTTGATGACTATACATAGAATTACAGGTCAGGAGAAACACAGGAGATCCCAGAGGAGGAAAACACCTTTGCTAATTAACTCACAACGTGGAAAGTAGAGTATTCTTGCCCAGAAAACAGAGCAAAAGACACATGAAGTCTTCTCTCTCTTCCTCATAATCTCTCTCATCACTTAAAAATGAAGGGTCAATAAAAAAAGGTCAAGAGCCACAACATTTGCAAAAGAGGCAATATTGCTTTAAATCCCTCCCAGCAGCTTCCCAACTGAATCACTTGGCATCCAAGGGCTAGGTATGAACTTGGCAACCACAGGGGATTTCTACAACAATATTCGCAACATAAAATGAAACAAACAAACAAAAATAATACCCCTTTCAAGTACTAGACAGTAAACAGTCCTTGCACTCCCACTCCCCTTTCCTCATTAATATTGAACAGTTTAAAATAAAGATGTACCAAAAAAACCACCAGGGAATCCGGGGAATTCATTAACTCTTCAGTATTTCAGTTCACCAGTCTCTGATTTCCAATCAGCTGAAACTGGAAAGTCATTACTTCAGCTGCAGCCCCGGTCAGAGGAAAGACTAATCTCACACTCAGAAAGCTGCCAGCTTTCAGGTTCAGGATGAATGCAGGGTGGCTTTGCAGAAATGGCTGAGGAGAATGCAGTATCTTAATTAAGGAAAACCAAACAATCTGTCCCCAAGAAACAAGGACATACACTCAGCCAGCATAAATCAGTGTTTCTTAGCAGAGGCCACTTGAGCCACACAATATGAAAACTGTAAATAGCATGACAAAAAAAATCACCAGGTTTCCTATTCTTTTATGTATCCTTGGGCTTGATATCTCATTTTGAGAGATGATCAATATATAACTTTTACATATCCTTCACACCCACCACCCCAAACCAACCACGAATACCTAGCTGTCGCCTCAATCCAAGGCTATTTCAGAAGCAACACCAGCACCACTCATGCTGAAGAAATCCCCCCTGCACAAAGGCCCACACCATCTTTCCTGCACAAAGCCAGAGGAAATTGTTGCCACTTAGGGGAACTCCATGGGAAGAACGTGCAGAGACAATATCCTGTTTGGTGAATCTTAGGAGCCAAGCACAGCTTCTAAAAATGGTCACAGATTTGCACAGCAACCCCGCCTGCATTGCTGTATCCACTGACCGTATCCCTGCTCCTTTCACTGCCCGTCTGACAAATCCCTTTATACGCTCAAAGCCAGCTGCTCCCAGAGCCCCCCATCTAGAGAAACTGCTGCTCCTCTTGCAACTTTGGCTTTACAAAAACAGTAGAACAAGACAAGCAGATCTTTGTAGTGGTTTGGGGTTTTTTTTTGGTTTGGGGATTTGTTTGGTTGGTTTGGTTTTTTTTAATAATCAGAGCTCAACCACCCAGGGTGTAGATAAACTCCCATGTGAGGATACTTTCTTTTTTGAAGGTGCCACAGAAATCACAAATTGCAGCATGATATTCAGTAAAAGCTGCACTTTTCCTAATTACTGTAGCAAGCAGGCCAGAGAGAAGTTCTACCCAAATGAAGAGAGCTCACAAAGAAGTTCTACCCAAATGAAGAGAGCTCACAATCAGACAAAATGAAACTGAAGATGGTTCAAAAACATTATCTTGAGTAGGTGAAGTTACTGCAGCTTATGGACATTTTGCCTCCCCTTGTCAGGAAAGCTGGCTTGCTAATTTATGGGCAGAGTGGGAAAAGCAGAGGGATACAGACACAGAATACTTGAAACAGGACTCAGAATGGAGACAAAGCTCCCCTTTCACCTCCTGCTGCTATTTACCATCTGGGATCCTGAAAAGGGGGTGATGGGTAGTTTTGTGGTAGGTTTGGCAAGGGGCAGGACATTTAGGATTTTCTATGTGTAACGAGGTCATGTGTCAGCACCTTCGCAGCACATGGGAACACTATCCAAAAGAAGGTTCAACAAAAGGGTTGCCCTGGCTGAACTGGAAAGAAATTCTATTTAAAAATATCCTGGCACCAATGCAGGATCTTAATAAGATTAAGAATAATAATAAATCTGAAGAAAAGACCTCCAGAACCGAGCTTGGAAAAGCACAGAAAAAAAAAAAAAGAAGGAATAAACGTATCCAATTAAAAGGTGGATGTTATTTATTATTGCATTTTTAGAAGTGGTAGGATATTTAAAAGTAAAGTGAAAATTCTGCATCACAGCATTTACACTTCTATTTAGTAAAAAAACAGGTCAGTTGACTCCATGTGTTTAGCTAACTTTTGCTTTCTTGATCCCCTTACATTGCAATTAGGAAGTAAGACCTCCATGGGATTATATAATATGCACTGCAACTCTGGAGTTACACTCATTTCCACTAGTACTTGGGGTGCTGGAAATACAGCAAGGACTGAAATCCTTGGAAGTGTAAGAAGTGCAGTATTTTTTTCTTTCTAGCATAGCTTTTGTTTCACAAAAACAATTTACAAAAAGCAGTTATATGAAATAAGGAGTTCTGGTTTAGAAATGCTTCTTCTGTTTTCATAAAAAGCATTATTAATAGGGTGAATTTCCCATCATATGATGCTACAGTAAATCTTCAAACAGGGCCCTTTGATTAAAGGACCTGAAGGAAATGCGAGCATCCCGGCCTTTTGCCCAGACTCGATGTCTGCTGACTAAAGTGATTCTAACAACACTGCTACTGCAGACTGCAATCTGTACATTAAATTATTTAAAATCTATACTGCACAGGATGCACAGACGTGAGAACTAGTCACTAGAACTAATGCAGTACTTTCTTACCTGTGTGTCTCAAGCTCCTGGTTGGTAGAAGCCCCATTTTCAAGTCTGAAAGCGTTAAACTGAGAATGTCACTGCTACATCATCAACTTCACAGTGACGTGAAAGGCAGTCTGCGTGTTGCGGGAGACAAATGTGCAAAGTTTCTAACTGCACTGATGGAAAATCACAAAAAGTTAGGTCAGATCCTAAAGAACAGATCCTTTAAAGCAACCACTGCATAATACCTGCAGATCTGTGGCACAGTGTACTGGAAGTAAAAATCTTGTTCTGCCCCTGCCTTTCCTCTATGCACATACTTGCACCGATCCAAAACTGGAGCCAGCAAGCAGTAACAGGAATCACAATCGGCATACTGGTATGAGACACAAACAGATGGACACTGAGTCCATCAGAGAAAGGCTCTCTGACACATCAGAGTTCACGATGGCTCAGCCCTGCAGCAGTGGAGTCAGGCTGCAATAAAACCCCTCCTACCATAAAAGCCAAGCTATTTATCACCCTAAGAAACTACTGGTGAGGCCATATAGCACCAGATGTACTCCTGAGCGTTCATTTAGGCAGACCCCGCTCAGCATCTTGCCACCCAATGCTCTTCTTCCCTGACTTCCCAAGTGTTCCTATTGTGTCATCTGCAAACTGCAGAAATGAGCAGAGGTTGACCATAATGAGGATGGGGTCCTTTAACGAACTGTGGGATCACTGGCTGCATACTACCGTTGCTTGGAGGAGCAAGCTTCATTCCCGTCTAATAATGGCAGATTTTCATCTATAGTATCAGCATACAATGTAAGTAGAATATCCAAACTCTCAAGCCCCTTCACTTATCTGGCTCCTGCCTAGAGATACTTTTAAAGATAGAGGAGGCAGCTGTTTCTCTGAACTTCTAGGTAAAGTGCAACATTTAAAATAATGCAGCTGGGAGTTCAGGGGAAGAAAACAGCACCTTTCTTGGGATTTCCCGAAGAAAAAACCATACCGGTCCTTTTGAACAAAGTACTTTCTCAAAAAACAGTCCTCTTGCTTTGGTTATCAGGTCAAGAATACAAAGCAACCGTCGATACAAAACTGAGAAGTAATAAAATACGGAGCTACAACAATCGATAAACTGTCTTACAGTCTTGATGTATAGATAAGCCATACGAGTAGTGATACAGCAATGGGTGATACCACATCGTTCCCTAGCACATTTTCCCACCCTTAATGTTCTAAGAAACCACACACAAGGCCACAAGACAGCACCATCCTCATATATAAACCAGAATGGTCCGGATGGCCTTCTGAGTACCACAGAACTAAACGGTGCCACTCTCTCATGCTCAGATATTCCAAATGAGAAGATGCAGAAGAAAAAACCACCACGTTTTACACCAGCACGAAAGCATTCTTGTTTGCCTTGAGTTACACAGCAACATACTGACATTCTGCAGCGGTGCAGAAAAGCAACTTGTCCAGACAGAATGTGAAATAAAAGCAACCACTTAATATAAAGCATGACAACCATACTAGGCTCTTACACAGCCACTACCACACTGGGGCCATCTAGCTACAACCAACAACAAATAAAAGGCCTTTCACTCTAAATTTTAAGTTAAAAAAAAATTAATTTATTTTTTCTTTTTTAAACATATTGTTCTACTCTGAGACAATCAACATAGTTTTGCTTTGTCCCTGCAGCTCTGAGAAGGGCTTCACAAACAGAGGGATGCACATACAGACACAGTACAAAGGTCGAATGCACTGGGCAATACTCACTATTTGAAAACGTTACCAAAAAAAAAAAAAAAAAAAAAATCACAGTTTTGATAGTTCTGTGGGAAAAAAACTTAGCAAATTTGCAACAAAACTGTTAAGTAATTAAGGCAAGACACTTCACACATGAACTTAAACTGCTAATTAAATCCCCCCTGCTTAATTGACTAGATTTGCATATCATTCAGTGAGGAACGGGAATGGCTGGGGCACTACACAAGCGCTTCCTTGTGCAGAAGGCAGTTAAGGAAAGTAAACTAAGGTTCTGAATGAAACAAAAACTTTCAACTGAAATTTTCAACATTTTTAAGAACATCAGAACATAACCGATTCCAATCAATTACTATTCCAATAGTAATACTCAGAACTACAGTAAATGTTTTATATCCCTGCTAACTACTCCCCCACTTTAACCCCGTGATCACTCCTGACTGCTCATATACACAGCTTTCAGTTACTCTCAAAAACAGGCTCATGTCCACAAGAATTTGAAGAAAGGTTTGAGAAAACTTTCAGACCTGTAGCAGGGAAAAACCCTCTGACTCTAAGATCAGCCCGTCAAGGAAAACAGGCAATTATCTACCAGCTACATTGTTGATAGATGACCTAAAGTGTGCAGGATGAAACTAGTTTGTCAAAAGCCCTCCTCCAAGGATGTCGGATTATGAATTTTTTTTAAGTGGTCAAGAATTCAGAGTCAAGAACACAACCTTCCCACAACGTAAAATGGAATCACTGTTTCAGGCTGGTTAACAGACACGGGCAGACACTACAGCAAAAGTTAACATCTGCTCACATCTGGATGGTCACCACTGCAGGAATGATGCTAACACACCTCCCTCTCTAAAAGGTGACTGACCAGGACAGGGAGAATGAGGACTGCAGGCAACTGACTAAAGTATACTTGCCCTCCACATTTTTTGAGTGTTGTGGAAGCTTTCCCATCTGATTCTTGATGAACAATCACTGATGCTAAAAAAAGAAACATTTTCAACACTGGGCTCTCATTTGTTGCACAGATTTTACTGCTCCCAGCTGAAGCAACCTTATGTTAAGATCTGAAAAGCTCCTTTTTTCTTCTGCAAGATCACTTATTAGGCCAAGCAGTAGAAACTTAACCGCAGTCAAATTACACACAGCTAACACTGATGTGAGCAACTGAAGAATCGGTGCCGTTCTTACATTCAAATCTCAGAAAGAAGGGAGTAGATTGTAACAACCTATCTCGCTGAGCTCACGACTCTCTTGTGGAAGTCGATGGCACATCCCATTTACAAATATTGATAAGGAGGTTTTTGGTTTTTTTTACCTCAGCTTGTATCTTAAAGAAAAAATTCCATCCTTTATCTCATTTTTAAAAGGTTCTGTAAGTCTTTGAAACATTAATATTCTCCCTAACAAAGCCAGCAGCTGCTCTGCCAGTCTGTGACACGGATGGTTTTGTTAAAAGGTTTCCATGTGGGGTTGGTTGGGTTTTTTTTTCAACTCAGTGTGCTTTGCATATGAAACAGGACATTTCCCCACCCGCCACCCCCACTAACTCCTAATCCAGAAGGGACCTTACTTCCTCCCTCTCAAACAAGCAGCTCATTCAGCAAAAGGGAAATCCCGAGATGCACTCGGGCAAGAAGCCTACAGAAGGAGCTTGGGGGAAAAAAAAAAAAAAAAAAAAAAAAACACCACACAAAAAACAAACCAACAAACAAAACCTCCAAAAACACAAGGAATCTTCCCCCCCCC
>NW_010108580.1:0-13853 GCF_000699245.1 Pterocles gutturalis | reverse complement strand
CCCCAACCCCCCTGGCCCCCCCCCCCCAAAAAAAAAGATATCAGTGTGTCCAAAACAGCAGAAGAGGAGCAACTGAGTTGATAATTATGAACTTACTTCTGCAAACTACTACTTTAGCACATGGATCTGCTATGCCAGTCATTTTAAAGGTTTTTCTGGGTAGCAATTCAGTTTTGGCCCTACAATAATATAACCCACAGAACTGCAGCTCTCCCCTGCCAAAACAGAAATTACAAAAAGCCAGTTTGGGGAATTTTTTACATGATTACTGAGGTAGATTCAGCGGGGTGAATTTGGAGGAACTCAATTGTTACTTTGCAATTATAATGTAAAGCAAAATTTGTTTCTATTTTTAAAATGAAAACAAAAATTAAGCTACCTTCTCTTCACTAAGAAATTTCTTTCTCCAGGATTCACGTGTCTCCATATTTCTCTTCCCTAACGTTCACTTCATGACATCCAAACTGTCCACAGCAATTAATTCTGATGTCACAGGGGATTACGATTTTGACTGAGTAAAATAGTTCAAAAGGGAGGGGGGTCTAATTAATAAGATTTTTTTCAATAAAAAACCTACACACAAAAAATACAGCAACGTCAATGTAAGGGTTTTCACATCTGTCAAGATGGGATCCAGCTGCTCTTTAAGGAGAACATGAATGAACATCCCTCTCAGAAAAAAATAAATATATGAAGTTTAGTGTGAATCTGCTGAAATAAAATCAAGTTATAACAAGAGAAAACTGCACCAATAAATTAGTCCAGCTAACAAGGGAAAATCTGACAATTTTTTAGAAACCTAAATTATAAACTTGCATGTAAATTTGTAGGAATAGAATTGGCGAATGTAGAATTACACTTCTGAAATTATAACCTCCACTGAAATCCCATTAATTACTCAAATTTTCACTCGTACAATCTCAGCAGAATTTGACCCTCAAATTATAACCAGGGAGGAAAACCTGGATACATTCAGCAGCTATGACAAGTGATGTCCTCCCTGAGATACATTTTGATAACTTGGACAAAGTCCATTAACTTCACTGGAGTCAAACCACAGAGTAAAACATCGCTTCAACGACCTTCCCCAAATTAGAGCAAGGCATTAGGTCCAATTACAACTACACTTCAGGGTCTTTTTCAAATAATTCCTATTTCTTCCATTTACTTCAATCAGTTCCTGGCACGGTTTGCATGACAGCACGACGACACTGATGTCAAGCGGATTATTCTTACTGCGTAACAGGCAAAACAAACCGATTAAAGACCCTCAAGGTCTAGACCACAGAGTCATTTAAAATATTATCTCTCTTCTCTAATGGTAGAAGTTAAACTTCATCTATGCATCTATAAATACACAAAAATAACTCCACACACTGAAGTATGTAACCAATGTAAGAGAAGCGATGGTTGTTTACACAATATTCAGCAATGATGCCAGGGGAAGACACTCCTGCTGTTGGCTTCCCCACACACCGTCCCCTTTGTGCTAGCGGAGCTTCTCCTACAGCTACACTTGAACTGATGAAGCTCTACAAACTAAACCAAAATCAAATGAAACGCAGAGAACACTGCAACTCTCTCTTAGCAATTCCTGTCTCATTGACTCATTTAGGTTTTTCAATAGTGGACTGTCCTCTGGTTCCTGGGATTAGAAGCTGCTGTCAGAAAAAGAAAACCAAGTCAGTTGTGCACCACAGCATGGAAACTACAGGTGGGGCAATAATCCATAGGCCACTGTCACCAGTGATCTGGTGAAATGGGAAACCACAGCTCGTGCTCCTACTCTTCCAAGTGTCCTATGCATGTGTCACGTAACTGTGAAAAAGATATCTAACATTTTTCATCCCCAGCACTGAACTGCTAAACTCAAAATAAAGCGAAGTGTGACGATCTGTACAAATGCAAATGTCCCAAATGCCAAGACAAACATCTCTAAAACCTAATTCAAGTCTTTCATTTCTTAGCTGCGGGCCGTTTACTGCCACTCCTTTTTTTCCACCCAAACAAAAGACGAAAGGGATGACTCAAAGCAACTTGAATTTCAAGCTAAAGCCACAAAGCACTGAATGCCCCATCTTAAATATTAAACAGGTGTGCAGGGGATATTCATTCAAGCCTCATCATGGCTAAGTTAATTGTTAAAAAAACTGCAAAAAGACTAAGTTTAGTCAAAAGACACATGGATAAGTTAAACAATGCTATAAATACTGACGAACATCATATGGTAAATACAACCCAAGAGGAGTTACAGCACTGACAACTCTCTACCCCTTTTTCCCTATAAATCAATAATTTATCTTTTTTCTTTGTAGTCAAACTTTATATTAAAAATATGCAATAATTTAAAAAATAAAATTATATAAGAATAAAAATACACTTTCCTTCGGAATTTAGTAACATTACAAACACAATCTTTGCTCTAGAATCAACACAGCTAAAGAAGGATCAATGAATCCATCACAAAAAAGATTTTGACATAAATATGTTTATAGAAATTAAGTATTTCAAGAAAGGAACTCCAAATTTGCTATGCAGTGAGTGCCCAGGCCTTTGCACAGCAGTTCTGCATAGTTCTCCATATCCTCTCGACAGTTTAACAGAGCACCTTCCATGACTGCACCACTTATATCACTATCTACTGCTGAATATGGTCCAAAGACTATTTGGCTTCACCAGTTTTGCAAAAAACTACACTGTTGTGGCAAAAAAAGGCAAAAAGCTGAACAAAACTAAATTTTTGGACATACTAGTGCAAGGACTCATCGTATGGCATGTTTCTTATTAGTGAATGAATGGGAACAAAGAAATATCAATAAGGGACCCAATGCTGCAGCCTGTCCTCTTGAATCCGATTTACTTCTAACAGCAGCTCTGCACCACTCTGAATACATTTATTTCAAATTAATATTTCCAAATCATACCAGTATAGGTGAGACACTCCACACTTACCGAATAAACTGAAACTGCTAGTGGGGAGTTAGGAATGGCGAATTCTTTTTATTTCCCCTTGAATGACACTCCATTATCTTTCAACTCAGATAAGTTTTTCAACTGTGGAATGATAGTACTTCAGAAAAGGATGCTTGGCACATGATTTCATAAGAAATTCTTAATAACAGAAGTGTAAATCTGAAATCCACCACATCAATGAAGGTTACTGAAATCAGACCACATTGTAGCCTTAATATTGTCTATTTTCTGCCTTTCTAGCCCACTACTCTGTATAAAAGCTATAAAACTGATTTTACTACTATAAAATATATAAACCTGAACAAACATGAGGATTTTTCTTTTTTTTTTTTAAATATATTTGTAAAAAAATATAGGACCTAGAGAAATTTAATACTTACAAAGGGTTTTTTAATTCTTTAAAGTAGTTCACTGCTTCTCATTGGTACTCCTACAATCTCTGTCTTAGAAAGCAGCAGGATCCCTGCGCAAAGTGTTTTTTAAAATACTCAGCAGAATTCATTTTGTTAGCTAGATCCTGAAAAACAGCACCTACAAGCATTATGTATGCCATCCAAGATATGCAGCACTCCAGCATTACAGAAGAACAGAAAGAAAATAACTGTCGTGATCCCATTTGTGCCATCTGAGCTGCACAGACAGCTCCTCAGATCCGTGCAGCTCCCCCACCGAAATTGCCAAGGGTTGTGTGCAGAGGTCAGCTTTCGGACTGCAGCACAGCCACACAAACAGCCTCCCGCAGAAGTTCACATTTAAGCAAGGAGTTACTTTGGCCTCTTCAAGTTCAATAAACGCACTTGACTGCAGTAGCTTTCTTCTCCTGTGTTAAGTGGCACAAAAAAGCTCAATTTTGCTGAAAAGCAGCAGGAAAGTTTTTACTAAATGGTCAAAGATTACTAAGAGCAGCATGACAGAAATATTCCAGACTCTCCTCACTGACAGAATTGGGAAGCCTCACCATCATTATCTTCTGTTTAATGGTAATAAAGGCAACAACCTCTTATAAAAGGAGAAAATCTAAAGAGTGAAATAAAACAGGTGGTATTATTGCTGATTTTAACAGTACCACTGGCACACAACACTAATGCAGATATGTATTAAAAATTCTGCAGCCCCCTCCCCAGAACAGTGTCCAACTTCAGTGCTGGGCTGATCCTACTCAGGCATGAAGAATCAGAGCCTGTAACACAGATAATGTAGGAAGTGGAGAGGGCAGGGGACTTCATAAAAATGCAGGATATGACAGTGAAAAGATACAAAATGGTTTTTCTTCCAACCCTAACACATGTTGCCCAATTAAGGATGCAAATAAATCGCCTTCTGCAATGCGAGTCAGAAAATACATACATAAAAGCCTTCTAAATGCATTTCAGTTTAAACTTGCATAATTCTCCTAGTGGAGGAATCATCTTCAACTTATGTAATCCTTAGAAAGAGACACTATTACATACAATTGTGTGCCACTAAGAAACAAGGAAGACACATCTCTAGAAAAGAGGTGCACCCACACACAATTAATTATCTGGGCGTGGAGGGAACAGAGGGGAAAAGCTGCTAACAAGGAAGCAAAGACCAGAATCCGCTGTTTCCACAGAGCCTGATCTCTAACCAAGCTCAAGGGGCTGCTCCCCTTTCACCAGCCAGAACTGTCTGTTATACTTAACCCAGACTTCCTAACACTCGATATCCTGTCTGCTATTTCAATGCCCTTACTCAATGTTTCAGACAGACGTTACACAAACCGGCTGGTGGAAAGGGTTGAGAAACCAAGAAGCAATCCAAGTCAACAACCTTATTCTATAAAATAGCATTGACTGAATAGAGGATGAAGAAAACAGCACAGGGGTACGCGTCTTCTGAATATATTACTGACATCTTCCCTAGGAAAAGATAAGCACTAGGCTGTATCTTATTTGTTAATGTTGTTCCTGTTTTCTAATCCTTAAAGCCTAAGCAATTCTTGTGCTTCCAGTGCAACTGATTCACATACTGAAACAGAAACAGCTTCAATTTAAAGAAACACAAATGGAACACCAAACAGAAGTCAGATTTTCGACAAAGCATGTGCAAAGGTAACTGCACATAAATCAATAAACAACAAAGCCAGAGACCAAGTTATTGATTAGCTCCTTTGCTGTTTATCTCCAGCATACAGAGTGATGCTGCAATTTTTACATATACACAGAATCTCTGTCCTCAGGTACACCTTCCCTGACTTTTTAAATACGACTGTTAAAACAAGTAAAGAGTACTTAACATGAGTAAGGGCGGCAGGACCTGTCTTACTTAACGGAACGTATCACTATGCAGCTTATCAGGTTTTTTTAATATGCATTCACTGCTTGGAGAAGCCCAATTTTATGTGATAGCAACCAAACCATAGATGGAGTCAATGATAAGAGCTCCACACGTGGGAATTCCCATTGGCTTCCAGAAGAGCTCTGTCCATGAAACACTGACAGGATCAGAGCTTGAGTTTGTATCAGTGTTTTTGTTACCTCATCCAATCAAAGTCAAAGCAAAACAACCAGCTCAGTGCAGAGCAAAACGAATATACTGCAGTTGCCGAGCTACAGGTTCTGCTCTCAGCGTTAGCACAGCCCTGTAAACGCCAGGTAAGGCCACAAACTTCGTGCAGCTACTTTGCCTCAACACCAGTGTATTCTGGTTCAGAATCTGTCCCTCCATTCTACAACTGGAAGTACTGCCAGTCAACATACAGGAAGAGTCTGATACATCCACAAGTCTCCTGTGGTTTGCGGGTGAACTGGTTCCAATTACAATGCCGGGTGATTGCTTGTGTGAGAACTGTAGATCTAGCCCCAAAGCACCAAACCTTCAAATCAACCTCGGATGTTCCAGAAGATTTGGGAACAGGTGATTTTCGTAACAATGAGTCGAAATCTCTGCACTGACAATGAAATGTAAAAGACACGTAAGACTACACAAGGTGTAAATGAGGAAGGCAAGGCACACCTTTTCAGAGCAAACTTGCTTCTCTGTAATTATTTTCCAAGAACACATACTGACTGTATTAGAGAATGAGTGGAACAGCATTAAAAAAGTGGTTCAGATTTATTGATGTATACTACCCAGATTCAGAAAGCATATGCAAACAAATTAGATATTCTCTAATAAAGCATATCATTAACACACATACTATCATTGACAAATTTAAAACAAAAACATACTATAGTGCTTCATCTTAAAGTAATGCTTCCTGTACTTGAAGATCAATTTGAATTAAGTGCCCTATGGCCACTCAGCTAAAATAGATTAGCCTAGTAATTGACAGTGTTATATCAATAGATTCTCTACAATTCAGTCTACGTTACTTTTGTCTGAACTCTAATTCCTTCCCAAGAACCCCCTGTTGGATTTAGCGTAATTGTTCCATGACAGTTCCCTCTAAATAAGAGTTACAGCATCAAGTTCAAAGTTCACCTTTCTAAAGAAAAAAAACAACAAAGTGAGAATTAAAAAACTTTTTGGGTCTAAGTACTGGGCACATTGAGACACAATTCTTTGCGTGATGGCAAAGCAGTTTGGCCAGCTAAGCCAGCAATGTGAGTTCCAATCATCAGTTATCACCAGTAACAGCCAGCCAGCCCACTCCTTACTGCCGTCAGTACCATCCAATCCCCTTAACTTTAGCAAAATAACCTTGCAAACAGACAAAAAGAACATGAGTTTTCAATAAGAATGGACAGTGCATCTCTTCAAATACCCAAATCTTACTTGGGCTCAATCACCCACTGGTAGCCCCAAAGCTCCCCCCGCTCCAGCAATGTTGGGAATCAAGGAAGGTGCAGATAAGGTACAAGTGGCTGCCAGAATTTTAACCACTGCGTTGTCTAGACACGCTCTGAGCAGCCTCCTACAGACGCCTCCAGATGCTTTTACAACACTGATCGAAACGCCCCTCTCAGCAGGTAAAAACACACCCTCATTGGTCAGTCAGCTCACGCTAGTGATAACCACGTTCATATCCTGGCAAAGAAACCAGGTGTTAGGCTCCTAACACATCCAAAAAATGAACTCTGTTTACATGCATCTTCAAAGCGTGCTACCGTTTGGGCAGAACATACGCCCAAGCCCAAAACCACAGAAATGGAGAGGCAAGTGAGACAGCCCAGACAATGAAGGGAGAGGCAGATGTTTAAATATTTTAGGCAATGATTTTCAAAAGAAGAGATTGCATGTAATTCCCTCCCTAATTCAAGAGGGCTTAATTCATGAACTTACTAACTATTCTGGGGCAACAGAGAGCCACAGTTGACTCAACATCATTAGATCATTATTTGCAGCATACTCTTTACCTAAGACACATGCACATACCTGCTTCTTTGTTCTCGAACTACAACATCTGTAAAACTGTTTGCAAGCTTGGGACAAAAATGCTGATGTCTGCTTGAACACCGACATCTCCTCAGGTACACAGCATCTTGTTTAAGCATGGTATCATTTTTGAAGTTCAACTTTTAAGCTGACTACTGCCTCAAGACTTCAACATTTTTGGTTTAGAGACTTCAAAATTTTTACTGGAGAACCTCTAATATAGTTCTTGAACATCAGGTAAGAGAACAAATGACTTCATTGCTCCATGGAAAAACAACTGAACCCTCAGTTCTTAGGCAAAATTTTCCAAGAGTATTTATCAAGTCAGTTTGTACCAAAAAGAAAAAACCCATCCAGTGGTCTGAACACCACTGCCTGTGAACAAAATCAGAACCTCTCTGGTATACCTGCCATAGCATAGATAATATTAACAAATAAAGAAAATTACTATTGCCAGGAGGCAGGACTTCAGGAAAGACACACATTCAAGCTCTACTACTGCAGCATTTCAGGTGGCCATAAAGCAAGCGCAGCACCTAAAGTCCACAGCTACCCTACAACTCAGTCAGTACTGCACTATTCCGCTTTCAGCAATTTCTGCTCTTTGATTTGACTGCACACTTGACCTGGCTAAACCTCACTCCAGCTGAGAAAGCTGCATGTTGTGGCAGCACCGGGTTGGTAGGCATTGTGAAATAAAGTGGGAGGCCTTCTGTGCTCATTTGTGTGTCAGTACCCAGAATGCTGCTTCTAGCTTCCAGCTACTTCATAGAAGTGCTGCTGGGACTTGAACCGTGGGAACACGGCAGTGCTAGCGTGTGTGGGTGTGTTCACACGTGTGCAAGGAAAGCTCTCATTCTCTTAGTGTCTGATCATACATGGACGGATGGATGTCTGGCACGCAGGTAGGGAATAGGAAAGCACTGTCAAACGTTGCTTGGTTCAATATTTAAAAAAGAAAAAAAAAAAGGGTTCAAAAGAGACAGAGTCAAAGCCCACCCTCCTTTACTGGAAATAGCAGCCAACAAAGCCTTCAGGTCTGCTTTTTGAAGTAATTTAAACATAGCAGAGGCATACTGGTGTTAAGGAAGCAGAAAGCTGTCTGTCACACAGCAGTGGAGAGAGAGTGTAAGAGACACACCAAGGCCGTATCTGTACCAGCAAGTGAACACTCAACATGCACCAGCTGCTGAGCTCAAGAAAAAGGCTTTGGCACTGATGATGGATTTCTAAGAGCCTGTTTTGCAACCCTATCAGGTCATCCACATTTGGAATTTCTAGAAATACCCCAGAACGTAATGGTCGTGCTCCATGTCAGTAGTGGTGGATGAAGTGAGAGACAGGTAGGGAAACAGGACATTCACCCAAGTAACAGCTGTGTTGGTGCATGAAGACTCCAAAAGATCAGAGAGAAAACAAAGCAGAAAAAAAACCTGCATGAGCATGTGAGAAGATGGAAAATCCAGAGAAGGATACAAACAAAGGAAAACGGAGATGTCATCATATGGTTCAAGAAAAGAAAGAGCTTTGGAAAGTGGCAGGAAGGTGGAGTAGCTTATGTGAGGTCAATCACTTCTCCAAGGATGAGCAGGGAGGATATGGGGGCTCCAACTGTCACAACTCCCTCCAGTTTTCGGTTAGGACCCTTTGCTGACTTCATACAGATCTAGACTAAAGCTTCTTCTGAAGTGGCAAGACCAGGCAACATGCATCGTGTTCAACGAACCAGGCTGAGGGACACTATATTGCATGTATATATCCCCCTATCAATATAGATGGATAGGTATGCACAATGGATACTTGATGCATATAGAAATACACGTCAGGAATGAAGTACGTAGGTGAAGCTATGCCTTGTAGCAATGCTTTAAAACCACATGAAGGAAAAAAAGGAAAAGGAGAAAAAAAAAAAGAGACAGAAAAAAAAGGCAGTTTTGTTAGTACGCTGAATCTGCAACAGGGGCTTGTGCCAACCCAGCTCCTCCATTTAAGTCAGATCCTTAAAAGGCAGAGCTGTGCTAGCAGAAGTCTACATACCGCATCGCGTAAACCTCACGAAGACACACAAAAAGCTCAAAAACTCACTGCTTCTTAAACCGCCATAAAAACAGTCACATGCATCCCATGCTACCAACATACTAACAGAGCCCCAGGGAAAACACAACGTACAAAGCAACGTGTACACATACACACACACATAAACAAATAAATCGGGAAACTGACAAAAAGCCCACTCTTGAAAGTAGAAGACCTAATATCTGACACACCAGATCACAGCACACAACACACAACCACCTCTGTATGGAAGAGAACAAAGCAATACAGAGATCTACATCAAAAAGGAAGACCACCACAAAGACACATATGCTTCACCCTTTCATCCACAGAGACAGACAGACAGACACAGAACCCAACAGGCACACAAAACCCACACAGACTGACAGGAATTAACACAGACACAGGACCATCCTTTCATTTCCTTACTAGGCATCTAAACTTCACTCCAATATTACTTGCTCCTGGCCGCAGTCTACCAGTCTTAGAGCCTGATTAAATCTCTCCATAATCATCTGCACACACTGCTACAACACAAATGACCTTAGCAGATGATATCCGTTGGCTAAGCCCAATGGAAAAAGACTTCAGAAAAAGGAAGGATAAGCACACAAAAACTCTGCCAGCACTGTCAGGGTCTCCTCAAGACGGCACCACATTAATAGCACAGCCCTGAAGACAGCTCAAAAGCCTTGAAACTTAAGCCCAGTTCTGCACAGAATGTATGAGAAAGCGTACTTTTTTCTCAACCCCATCATCTGAGCACACACTTACCAGTCTGTTCCCCATCAAACTCCTTGTCACCTCCCAAATGAACCTATGCAGGAGACTTACCATTTCATGATAACAGAATTTTGGCAAAATTTTCTGATAAATGGATGGCCACAGTTTCCTTACATCATTTTTGGCATCCACGATTAGGTATGTTGAATTCACTCTGCAAGAAGTGCTGTATGCAGATTTTGGAGGGTGGGGGAAGAGTGCTTGCCATGTTCTGAACTAGGACCTATTAAAAGGTCACCAAAAAAAGTCAGGAAAGCCAAGACCTAGTGGTCTTGTCTTGTTCTCCACCTGCAACTTCACCTGGGGTGCTGGATAAATCATACAATTGAATAGAATGCCATAAAAGGCTTGTAAGAAAAGGAGAGCACACCTCCACTAACATTCATTTCCATTAAACTCTGGCAACGAGCAAGCTGGGGACACAGTACCTTTCTGGAGCAATATGGAGACTTCTTAATTTTGCTTCCAAAACAAAAGCATGCCCTAGAAAATTCATTTCCCAACATGAAAAATGCCTCCACTTTCAGAGCCGTATTCTCCTCTCAGACATTCACATACATCTATCCCACTCTTCCATCTTAGCACATGACTGACAGAGAATAGACAAGCCATTAAAAACACATCCACCTCCAACCACGGAGATAATGTGGCTCATTACAGCCCAGCTTTGTCACAGCGGTTCTGACACTCAAGCGGGAGGAAAAGGAGGGGTGAGGACTGCGATTGAACCGGGGGCTAAGCACAAAACCAGGAGAGAAACTGGAACTTGAGTGAGACTCCATTCCTTAATCAAAACACGTGGAGGCCTATCAAATCGGTTAACTAGGCCTCTTAGGCCAGCTGGAGGAATCACTGCATTGTTTGAGCAAGATATTTTAAAAACCCCGGATTTTGTTTGGGTTTTTTTGTTGCGTTTTTTTATACAGAAAAGCTCTACTTAAGTCTGAGTGTGTGTCTGCCCCTTTAAACAGGTATTTGGTGTAAGTTAACTAATTTTACTGAACATTCTCGGTGGGTTTTAAATATTGCTTCTCTTTTGATGCTTGTGTCATTGCCCTTCCCCTCCAGACACACAAAACCAAAGAAAAGTTCAGAAATCTGAAAAATGAGGCAGAATCCAACCAACGAACCTGCAGTATAAAACTAAGCAGCCAAGAGTTTGCTTTAACCTTCTATCGGGAGGTGGGGGGGGAAGGAACAGAAAGCAAATTGCTCATCCCACCGCCCATTGCACCATCACCAGCTAGCCAGACATCCTGGTGTCTGTAAGCAAGTCCTCGAGGCCTTGTGGCACTGCTGCCCATTGATCCCGACTGGTGCCAGATGCCAAGGCAGCCTCCCACCCACACACCAGGGATTCTGGGATCTAAAGGCAGCTCAGACTGAAAGAAAAACAAAAGACACGCAAAAAAAAATGTGCTTTAGCTGTCTGGCTCGGCACGGCATACCTTAAGAAGCTGCTGCAGCTGGCCCTAGACAGATTCATTTACTGGATGTATACATAATCCAATATACAAAAGCCTGTCTGGTGGGGAGATTCAGGCTCCACAGGGTTAGTCTAAAAGCAGGGACTTTTCCATTACACGTTCCACGCACTTAATCTGAACACCAGTAACCTGCATTACTGTCAGGATTTTTTCTTCGCAGCCACATTTTATTCCAATACGAGCACTAGGCATTTTAGCCCCCACCTCCATCCCTAGCAGCATGCAGCTGAGCAGAAAAATATACACGTTTGCATCTGGAATAATCAGTACCTGTTATTTTTCTCTGGCTTCTTGCTTGTCTTGACCCCTAGCTGAAGCTCCAAAAACCCAAAATCACATACTTCCTGCTAAAGTCTGGGGTAGTGTGATGGGTTTCAAAGATCAGGTTCCACGTACAGCAAGATATACAAACATACACATATAATTCAAACAAACTCCAACTACTGTGTTCAGAACACAACCGGAGAAAAGAAGGTGCCCTCTCACTGCTCGTCTACATTAACACACACGTGGTGAGAATTAAGAACACGATTAGACTGCTAAATGACTCAAAAGAAAAGCAGCTGGTAACAAATTGGGTATATCAACGGATGTTACTGAAATTAGAGAAAACTCTTTTTTTTCCCCTCCTCCCACTCCCTTGAAAATTAAAGGCATCACTTACCCTGGGGGCTTTCCTCTTGTATTTGTTGTTATAGTCAAATTTTTCTTTCATTTCATCTAAGAGCTGGCCCAGTCTAGCTTTCTCCTCTTTCCCAGTATAATCCTGGCTGAGGAGGATATAGGATCTCCAGTTTGCAGAGTCAAAGCCCCAGTGGCAAGTCCTGTTTTCCAGAGATTTGTGAGAGTGGACCACAAATTTGTGAGGTGGGTACATGAGCCTGCAGTCCAAGCACTGGATGCAGGCTGCGCTGGGGTTACTGTAAAGCTCTGGCACCAAGAGTCCCTTACACTTCCCAAAGCACTCATGATACACCTTGAAGCTCTTCTCTGTAAGCTCCAGCTCAATCGTGCTAGAGAATTCCTTCTTGCAGTGGGGAGGATAGGTGCCACCATAAAGCAAGGCGTTACAAAGCCTCTCAGCATCAGTTTTAGTGATGAGCCCGCAGGAAGGAGCAGAGAAGGGCAGGATGCCCATGACTTTGAGGATTTCCAGCTGGTCAGCAGTGCATCTGGAGCAGTAAATATGCAGCTCATCACACACCGAATTAATCTGCTGCAGGGAAAAGTCCCTGAGCACCGAGTTCAGGATCTGGGGCAAGCAAAGCCGCTTTTCTCCACCCACCACGAAGCAAGAGATGGTTTCCCCTTCCAGGATGGTCTCGCACCTCTCCGTGGATCTGTCCGAGGGCATGAAGAAGGGACCTGGCATTACCGGAGGAGGCTGGATAGGGGGTAGATGCAGTACAGGTTCTGCTGGGTCTTTGCCATTGTCTTTCTTGTACATCTCCTGTGCCCATCGTGCTGAGAAAGCAGCAGGGCCACCCAGGGAGCTCATAGAGCTCAGATGAAACTGTTCCAAGGTCTTCTGCAGTCCTGGATGAGGCTGGAAGCTGCTTCTACTTACAGTCTCCATTTTTTAGTTTCTATTCCCAAAAAAAAACAACAAAAATCCCCAGTTATCTTCCACTCGGGTACAAATCCACTTAAGGGATTTTTTTTTTTTAAGAAAAAAATTATGAACAAAATAAAACAACCCACCCTTGTTTCTTTCTCCTTCCCACTCAGGTTTAACAATCCACTAACGAACAGGAAATAAATCCTTTTGTATGCGTGTCTCTCTCTCTTCTTTCTTTTCTCCTGGTTCGTTACAATTTCAAAACCTCCAAGTCTCCAAGCTGCCCCGATGGAGCACAGAGTCACGGCAAAAAGAGGTCTTCACCCGAGCACTCACCCCCTCAGCCAACCCCCCAGGCAAACCAATCCCGCCTCCCACACCTCCACCACACACACTCACTCACACACACACACACGCCACCCACAGAAATACAAAAAGTCTGTGCCACGCTCCGAGCAACCCGGGGCTCAAATATGTTCTGGCGGCTGCTGCTTCTCTGCAGTAATCACCCTTCTGTCCATATCCACCGAAAGGAAGGCGCGGGGGAGGAAAGTAAAAAGCAGGAGGAGAAAGAAAGCTTGGTCTGTGGAAGGGAACAATGCTGAAGAAAAAGAAAAGGCCCAAATCTCTGGCACTTCCAAAAGGGCGCGGGGGCTCCG